>NC_056731.1:694075212-694185212 GCF_019279795.1 Protopterus annectens | reverse complement strand
TATAAGTAGTCAGATCAATTCCGTTTGTAAATCAAGTAGGAATTATAGTGTAGCAAGCCTATGTGGTATTTCTTTGTGTAGTCATTCTAGTAAGTAGAAGAGTTCAGCTTAACAGAGATGAGATGATTGTAGGCAATAGTAGTACTGAAGTATTATAAAAGCTGTTAAGCAGTACCATAGTTAAGTTGATATAGTCACTTAAACATGAGTACAGATAGAAGTTGGTAATTCATAATAGTCACTGTCATACTTATGACAGCTCTGTTAGGCAGAAGGTGATGTTGTCTTTCTTAAAGGATGTCAAATTCAGGAGTTATTTTAGCAACAAGACTAGAAAAAAATTAATTGTGGTGACTTTAGACATTTAAATACTTGACATAATATTAAATCTTGGAGACTTTCAGAATTTAAAAGAGTTTTTTTTTTTTTAAATCATGCCCAATACAAAACTTTATTAGGAGATTGTGTTCAAAAGGCATTGAAAAGGCACTTAGAAAACTAATGAATGGATTTTGCTACTAAAATTTACCCAGGTAATTAATGGCCCTTTAAAAATGAAGGAGAGCTTTAGAAATGCTATTATTTCAGCTTACGTTGGGAGGGTGGCCTAATGGTTAAGGTGTTTACTTTACAAACACAAGGTGCAGGGTTTGAATCTCACAAGGAATCACTGGCTAGGCTTAAAATGGCTTGCAAGGGCAGTTAGCTTTGTACCAATCTATGAACCTATTAACATGTTTTTACCTAATATATCACAAGTTGGCAAAATTGCTAACAATGATTGCTCACTTATTTGGATCAATGAAGACTTATCATAGTGTAGCTCAACTGATAGTCAATCCACTGAAAATAAGCATCTGTTGAGAGGCACAACAAACATCACTGGTACAGCAGGTTTGCTTCCCCATGCAGCTTCTGTTAATTTGGGCTTATATCCTCCCTATCGCATTTAACTGAAATATAATAACTGTGACAATACACTAAGTTCAAGTTAGGCCTTTCATGTGATGCCTTTTATGTGGTTAAACATTAAGAAAGCTCTCCCGAAGGTTATAGGAGCATGGGTATGCTATATTCATTAGCAGTGAGATGAATCAGATCAATGCCTTCTTAAACACACCATCAAATGCACAAGTTTTAGGCAATTCTGTTTTTCCTATTGGAACATATTCAAAGAGATGGTAGGGGTAGAAACTGTAATAGTAGGTTAGAGGCAGCAGGATGTAAGAAGGGAATAGAATTAAATGCAAATTGAACCCTGATTTAAATGAATATAAGATCAGGCCACTGAAGTAAATCTTCCATTCTCTTTGTTTTAGTGAAGTGGGTGTTCATTTAAGAAATGTTTTTATAAATGTCAGATTTTTAGGTATAAGTTAATCTATTATACATGTTCAAAACATTCACATGTTGAATTTTTCTAGACAACATCCTTGATTATTGCTTCTTTTCTGTCACATGACTTTAAATGAGGTATTATTCAATGATGTTTTTACTTTTACTTTCAGCAAAGGAAGTCTTTGCTTGGTAAAAGATGAAGTTGCTACACTCTGTTGCTTGAGGATTTGTGTTACTTGTTTCTAGAGTGGTAATGAAAAGTTTTGTATTTCGTAGTTCTACATATTCAGATTAGTTTAGCTTTTTCTGTTATCCTCCCAAAAGGCTGACATTTTTTCAGATTTCAGAATTAAGGGTGACTAGCTGATTTGCCTGGATCTTGAAGGAAAACATATTTGCATATTCATAGGTTCGACTCTAGAACTACAGCTGCTTTCATGCAATCTGTGCACAATAAAAAAGGCACCCGTTGTGCCCATTAGAGTGAACGTGTTCTCTGTTAGTGTTTTGACAGCAATCTGCTTAAAATCTCTTAGGGCGTATTTGGGTTTCCTTTATATTCCTAATGTATTAGCCAAATCTCACATCTGTTAGTGTAGGTCATCACAGTAGCCCTTGACTCCTTTGTCATCAAAGTACAAATGAGAGGAAGAGTTATATCACTGGATGACATGAACATACACAGATCTGGGAAAGTCCCATCCATCAGCCAGAACTCTGATGACGCCTGATCTGTTAGGTTTGATTCAGTCAAGAGTATCACCATACAGATCATACTGTCATCCATTAGACTCGTTTTAAAGGAAGCAACATCCTCTCGATGGTTAACTACTGGTTTGGAAATCGATAACTGGTCTGTCTGGATGTTTGCGCATGCTGTCTCCAGCACGTATATTTATATGAAGAATCTGATTGACTTAATTTGGTTGAGGAAGACTCTTTTCTTCAGAACTGGCCTTGATTGTCACATGCTGGATAATTAAAGAAGAACTGTAACAAGATTTGAATCATGCTACATTTTGGTTGCTTTTTGTGGTAGTGGTTGATGCATAATGGTGTTCACTCTGTCAAATGGATTGTTATCCTTCTCCCAGATGTGTGTTTACTGCTGTCCCAGAATACTCTCCTTTCCAAGTTAGGAACGAGCACCAGTACCTCTGGACATTACTTTCCCATTCCAAGTGATACTGACATCAGTCCAGCACAGTTTTGGGTTTGTACTGTATATGGAAGTCTTGGCACAGCCAACTCTAGTGTCAGGAGAGTTGATTGATAGTTTCACCTTCTTTACCATAGTGATGTTGCTGTAACTTGGATTCAGATCTTATTTCTTAGTGTCTCTCATAGTTGAATAAGCTGCTTTTGTACAAAACTGCATCTCATTTATCCATTCAAGCTAATCCCAATGACCTTAGTAATGCATGCGGTAGTTGAGCCAGAGAGGGTGGTTGGTACTGGCATGCCAAACATTTGGGGAAGGGGGAGTAGGATAGTCTTGTATACAACTTGGCTCATATTTGCAGTGGCTGCCAGTGACAGTGCAGAGTAATATGACCACAGTGACAGTTTGGTCTATTAAGCAATATGATGTGCTGTAATGAAAGTTTGCATGAGTAGGGAAGTAAGCATGCATTATTGGTCTGGTGTTGCATATCCCACTATGAGACTGCCCAAAACACTGCAAAAAGATTGTTGAGACAGACAACACTTGAAATCCAACACTTGAAAAGCATCAGGCATGGTGCTAACCTGACACTAAACCATCTTACACATGACAGGTTTAGAGAAGTCACTGTTGCTGGCTTCTTACCCCTCCAGGAAAGGCCTTAGTCAGGTATGGCAAGGTAAACTTTCAGGAATTTTAAGGGATATGGCAGAAGGTCATAGTGTCTAAGGATGCATAATAAGATAAAACAATTATGGGTGAAGTTTTGAAGGCATACACATACTCTGTGACCAGGGTTATATAATCATTTTCACATACCTTAAGCTATATATATTTTTTTCTCTGAACCAAATCACTATGCTTTGTGCCACATCGCAAGAAAAGCTTAGCTGCAAGATATGAGTTTGCATATAAGTGAACATATGTGAATAGTTTAAACAGTAAACGAATGACATAATCACTTGCTGACAATTTTCATCAATGTATTTGGTACATCTGTACAGAAGTAATATATACACTATGGTAAAATAACCAGTAAATCACTCTTTTTTTTTACTGGTGTTAATGTTAAATTTGATGATTTCTTTAATGTTGCATGTTCTGTAAATCAACTAATTCTTCACTGATTAAATATGATAACATACCTAAATTAATCAAAAGTCAGACTTTCTAATTACAAATCTATTTTGAACGTTTAACATTTTTACAGTGCAAAATGTATGGCATCGAATATTATTTATTTTAGTATAACTATAGATGTAGTAAAGAATTCTGTATTATTAAATTCTTTAAAAAATGCCTAGTAAAGTACAACAAATATGGCTGCATGTAATCATATCCCCTAAATAAATGAATGCATGCTTTTGCACAATAATTGTTTATATCAAATATATCATTATTTACAATATTACAAATGTGAAGTCTATTAATTTCAGAAATCAGTAAGATATTTAACATGGTGATTTTCAAACATAATTTTGCATAAAATAGCTTCTGCTGTGATCCTTAAATGAAAATATATCAGCCAGCTCATATTAATGACAATTTATGTCTGCTGTGCAGTTGTCTGTGGTATAGCTGTCAGGAGGCAATTCTTTGAATCTTGTCAGTTTGACTGACGGAATTATATACTTATTTCCTGCTTATAGTAATGTTATGAATGTGACACTGGATGTTGATATTAAGGAAATGCACGATGAAACTACAGATAAACATACCAAATGCTTTCTAAGGACAGCATGTAAAATGAAATACATTCCCAGTGACGACTTTGGCACTTCTTAATGCTCCACCTCATTCAACCAGTTTAGACTTTACTGAGTATGTTAACATACCTCGCAGCTGTGTACATTTTAGGAGAGTGCCCACATTTTTACATCACGAAGGATTGCATCGCCAAAATACTAACAGATGTTCGAGGTTTCAGACTTCCTCTCCTTCAGGAAAAGCATTCTAAGAAAATCCTATTATATTAGCAACTTTCTGAGTTTATAAGAGCAGTTTTTAAAATCTGTCTATATTTTGGGGCCTTTTGCCCCTCCCCCATTATTTTAGGCTTTCTCTTAACACCTCTTGTGTTAAGTGGTTGAGAGTTACAATAAGTTACATAAAAATAATATGTGTTTTTTCCCAGACATTACTCTGGAAACTAAACATTTTAAATAGTAATTTTTCAGTAACATTTTAAAAAATAGCAGTTTCATGAAGTGGGCAGATAAATTTGAGCTTTGTACTGCAAAATGTTGAGGAGAGCACAGGTTTTGAGAAATATGTTACACTAACCAGGAGAATGATGAAGAAAGTAAGTGCTAAAAGTTTTATACATTTATTCTCAAATGGGCTGCACACTGTGGTAATGTTTTGTTAAGAGTGTGTGGAGAGTGAAGGATTACTTATCTGTGTATAACTCTAGACTAGAGACATTTTTTTTCTTCATAAAGTGACATTTCAGTAGTTCATGAACAGTGATGGCATTTTGCTAATTTTCTGCTTGACTGCAAAATATTGAACCTTTGCCACACTGTTACGCAAGGTATCCTATATAAACTATGGAAAAATTGAAAACTGGAAATATGCAGAATAACTTGTTCCGTACAATAAGGCATTTATTTATTTTTATTTCTATATGAGAATATTTTTTTTGGGATTTGAGGGATATTAATAGTTTCTTACTTCTTGGAAAATAAATTGATTAACGTATTGAGTAAGTGGCCCACTGATGAAGTGATTAATATCGTCACTTCACAGTATTCTGTTATCCAAATAAGTTTCCATGTTTTGTTCCCCATGTGATGTGTGTGTGCATGCTGGCAGTGTGTAGGTATAGATTTTCATCACAGACTGTGTTTTTCTTCCACATTTCAATGGTGTGAAATTAGGATGAATCAGTGGTCCTCCATTTTGCCCTCTGATATGCACTCTATGTGTATGCTTGCCACACTGATGAGCAATGTAGAATCCAGGAGTCTTTCCATACCATATTTCTGGTGAACCCCTGAAATGGACAAAATGAGTAATAGATGAATGACTCTGTAGAACTCTTCATTCTGTTTCCAAGTTTTCCCACAAAAAGCATTCAAAGTTGAAAATCATACTCCAGAAAAAAAAAATTCCAGATATCCTAAAACATTTATGCCTGTGTTGCTTTGAAAATGCCAACCCACATTGTACCGTGCATTCTTGTATTGGTACAGCTTTTTTTTTTTGTACAACAGCTAATCAGTCATTTCCACTTCAGACAGAGATACAGCTCTGACTGTGACTTAATGACCTGTTGATTAAAAACCAGGAACTTAAGAAGCTGAATGGCAGGAGTAAATGGCTGATGTTGGTTTGCTCATACTGTGTGGAGGGGCAGTGTGACAAGTCACATGACTGACTCCTTGCAGAGCCAAAAATTCCAGGATGCAGCAGTAGAGTTGAAATGCCAATGCATTCCAATATGTCCATGGCACAGCAACCTCATTTAGCAAGTGCATGGAAGTATGTACATTTATCATTATGAAGTAGTTATAAATGTAGTCATTAGGGGTTGTTATAGTGACATGCACATAGGTTAGGAAAAAAAGTAAATGTCTGTGGTGGTCTGGATGATGGCCTCCAAGCCACTTGAGTCCACCTCCAAGCCATGTGCTCTCAAAGAGTGTAAGTTGTCATAAAGGCTAATTCCTGGTGGCAGTGGGGGTGCTTTTTATAGGGTCAAGTGGAGTACAAGCAGCCTGGAGGTAGCATGAAGTGAATAGATAACAGAACAGCTGAAGGAAGGCTGATGTTAACAGCTACAAGTGCAAAAAGACAGATAAAAGCTATAGCAGCCAGGATTTGACAATAAAAACTTGCAATTTAACCTTTGGATAGCATGCTGTACAGAATCACAATTATAGCTTTGTGCAACAGCAGAAATATCCACACATAATCTTTGGGATCTTCTAACTTAAAGTGGAAGCCAGTTTAGTAGTTTTGCCACCTGATGCCTAAAACACTTCATTTTTTTAATGAAACGTGCATCTGATAAAATCCACAAACACCAGTTAAAAGCAGGTGACATAGTCTTTGTAAATTACTTGTTCTTGTTTTGGATGGCAGAATGAAAAGGAAGTCATTTTCCCACTGTGCCCTCGTAATTTTTGATGAACTCACTCGCTTAAGGATATTTATGCCTGTGGTAAAATGGTATGTGCAAATATGTGATTTAGGATATTTTAGAATTCTTCTGTCCTTGTGATGGAACAACCACAGATAGTTTATTTCTAACAATCTACAATTAGAGCTTTGTAAACAGGAACAATGACATTAAAATAAGAAGTACTGTCAGGGGAGAAACAGAAGCATTTAGCTCACATGCCAAAGTGACTTTTGTAAAATATGGTAATGTAAAGGACAACAGAGCTAAAAACATACACTATGGCAAGAACTAAATTGCTGCTGGGAGATGAACAGTGTTAATTTTGAGCACATATGCATTATATGTTGCCATATAGCAACAGGGACCATCATCAAAAGGTCTACTCCTCCCATAATAAATTATACAAAGTAAAGTGCAACAGTATTCTACTCTGGTTTACTTATTTTATAATTTCTGTACAAAGTAATATGCTTTGTGCTTCACAGGAGGTCAGTTTCCATTATTTTTGTACCTGAATATGCAGAAGCAGTGACAGATATCCCATCCGCACAGAATCACATAGGGACTGATTATTTGCAATTGGCATGGCTTAATTGTAAGACTGCCTTATTTCAAAGTAATCCATGCACTTTCTTGATGTTTCCACTTAATAAAGTAAAGCCTGTATTGAAAATGGACATATATCCAGTTAGACTAGCCCGGTCAACAAATGTAAAATAAAAAATAAAATAAATAAATAAAAAGTTATTGCACACAACCTTGCAATAGTGACCATTTCATTTTTGCAGCAGTAAATAGCAGATGACATCATTAAGCATAGCTTTGTTTCATACTGTCAGATGTACCACAGTCCTTAATGATTACTTATTTGAAATTCTGCATCAGCTTACTGAACGTCACCTTAAGATACATTTTCAAAATGGCAAATCATCACAAATTTGACAGTTTGCAGACCTGTAATTTGAAAAAGGTTTTCTCCATATTTCTTTGGTGCATGTTAATGACAAAAAAAAAAATGCTCAATGACAGAATCACCACTGAAAGTCTACCATGGAATTTTACCATAATTTTCTCAACAGTGACATCCAGTTTGACTTTGGTATTTGTTATTATATCGTATTATCAAGCCAAGTATAACGGTGTGAGCATATAAAAAGCACCTACCTCATTCTAGCCAAAGTTATCAGACAGTTGCTCTACAAGCTTGATGAAATTATGACTCTAGTTAGGCAGATCCTTCCACATAACATAGTAGTGTTGTATATCTTCATCATCATCGGCTGTGACAAATGATTTTCCAGAAATCATTTATCACAGCATGTAGTGCAAATTATCAGGGGTAGTGGTAATTAGCAAAGTGGCAGGGATTCAGGAACATGCGTGAAAAAAATAGCATGGTGTGCAGCATATGCAAATGACCACGTATTGCCTAGTAATGTAGAACTGAAGGATGGACACCCGATTGTGACCCTGATGACCTATAATACATTAGCAGTTCTGACACTTGAGGAACAAGGCAGGGATGGAGATGAGTAAAGGGGCAAGGCTTGCTCTCCCCTATTAAGGAGGAGGGTAAGTGTGGGTGATCAGAGAGGGCTCTGGGATATATGATTTCTCTGAGGAGACTCAGGAATCCAACACCCATGTTCAAGGACAGTGGGCAGGGCTGCTTAGTGTTAACGTCCTTTGTAAAAGAGAAGGACGTCCAACAGTGTCAGTCCAGTGCACAGCTCCTTTTCTCAAGATAAGAGAGTGTGCAGTGAGATAGTAGGGCAAAATAAATAGCCAATCCACCTCCGTTGAATGAGAAAATTATGGACTTTCCCTGCCAGCCACACTCCAGTGGTAACAAACAAGCAGGCAGATTGTTTGGGAGGAGATGATGATTGGCAGACAGCAGGGACAAAAAAGAACATATAATGATATGAAGTAAAAAAACCCAAGTAAATGAAGCACACAGATTATACAGATGATAACAACACACATGGAAGAGAGATTCAGAAACAGATAAAATAGGTGCACTCTGCCAAGAGGCAAGCATATTCTAAACACTTGAGATTTATGGTTTAGAAGTGAGTGGAGATGCCAGTGCCCAAGACATGGTGTGCCACAGGCATGACTCCCACTGTATGAAGTACTGCCAGCACTTTACATATCACTAACTCACAGAGCAGCTGCTAGTGGACTGCTACTATATGGACAGGGAGATCATATGCTGCCTATTCAAACTGAATTATCCACTAACAGATTTGGGGAGTGGTGTGGATTGTCCATTCCAGTATATGCAAAGTATATGACACTAATTATCTTACAGAGATCTTTCAGCAACCTGCAGGAGATATTTAGGGGCACTGCAGGTGCCAGTCTCACATTTCTTAAATCGGTTCCTTAGTATCATGCTGCAGCATCTGAAAGAACCTATTTGGTGCTGCAAGACTGCAGATGAAAAAAACACCACTATGTGGGTGCTTCATATCATAGTCTGTTACTCTTAGGTCCTAGAGTCCACAGATTACAGACAATATCATTGATCCATAGGGACATATGACAGATCAATAGGATCAATTTCTATTCCAGAACATTATATATAAAGTGTTTTTATACAACCTAAGCAGCTCTCCTTATGCAATGATTCAATTATGTTAATTCCAAACCCGGGTCTAAGCAGGCCATTAATGAGTTTTCTTATATGGGGACACCAAGGCTAAAATAATATTATTATACCAGGAGTCCAATAAATCCTTAAATATTTCTTATTTTGTAGTTAATCTGATGTGTAGAAGCAGAGAATTCCATGGCCTACCTGCCCTATGGTGGAAAAAAGTGGCTTTTAGTGAATGCTTAAAAATGGGTAAGCTGACACAGACATTATTTTCGTATATAGATATTATAGTTAACAAACACAATACGTAATTGAGCAGTCGATACATCATCTTGTAAACATTTATGAACTAGAATTATGTCCCCTTTCAAAAGTTTATATGCAACAGAATAAAGGCAAAGGTGTTCAACCCTCCTTTTGTATGGCAATGATGTTGTCCCAGCTATTTGATAAAGCCTTTCTGAAATTCGGTCAAGTGCTTTGAGATATGAAATTTTTCATACACAGAAAGAGCCATCAGGTTTGACTAGAAGATGAATACTCATGGCATGTAGCTTAATCAAAACACACTTACCCTGCTACTAAAACAATGTAGAAGATTCTTAGAAAGTCCATAGCATTTCCTGTTTCATATGCACATCAGACTTAAAAGAGAAGTCCACTAGAATGCTTAGGTAAATAGCACATATATTTGGCAATGTGCCTTGCATCCAGTATTTCAGTACAAGATAGCAGATGCAAAATCTGAGATAAGGCCTACCACCTACTAACATTGTAACAGAATTACTAGTTCTATTTGAGTACTATTACTTAACCACTGCAATAATCTGGGAAAGTATTTCAGAGATATGGGCTATTCCAGAAGATGACTGAGAAACAACTAAGGTTGAAGCATAGAAAAGCAGTGTCTGAATCATAAGGGATGAGGCAGAATTACTAAAGCAGCACAAAGCAAATATGGACTCACTGCTGAACATGAAAGAACAACTGTGACAGCTCTGTTTTCATCTTAATAGGTATGAACACATTATATTACTGACTTATTTTTCTGCAAACTGCTAACCAGATTAAAAGTAAAGCTGTTGGTGAGCAATATCCATAGCAGACTTAGTATAATCAGTCACAGTTAGAAGATCGGTGGCAGTGTTATACTTTTATGAAAAGATGTTAGGGGGTTGCTGCAGCCACTGTAAACCTATATCTGTAAGAGACTCTGATTTAGAAGTTGTTGATGTTGATGTTGACAAATGTCGCTCTCAAAGGCAAAGGACTTTCAGACCACGTTTGACCTATTAAGGGCTGCATGAAATTGAAATAATGAGCCGCTAAAGGATGTACAGAGACTTCATGCATGACATAGTTGATATCTACCTGACCCACCTGTGGCCTATGGAAATCATGCAGAACCTGTCCTAGTGGATACTAATGTATGTGTAGTTTTATTTAGTTTAGCTACAGAGACTCTCAGTGACTGACAAAGGACAAAATGGGGGTTTCATAGGTATCTATATCAAGAATATTTCACCAGGTCCACAATACAATACTTAAACATGTAAGGCAGCACACATGGCTTACACAAACTCCAGAGGAGAGATCTATCACCATGCAAAATTTCTATGTCATAGCCCATTTCCCTGAGGTATTGTGGGCCACATAATGCACTCACATTGAAATAAAGGCCACAACTGGTGAACTGGGAAGGAGGTACATGCATATATCAACATAAGCTGATTTAAGTATATTTTTCTGCACTTATTTAAGATTTGAGTGAGTAAATATTGTGTGTCTTGGATTCAGTAAATATTGTGTCTCTGTCTCTCTGCAGTTAGTTCACCACCCCCTCCCTGTTTCTTGTTGTGGTGTTAATCTTGGTGGCTTTGGAATTGCCCGCCCCTGCTGTAAATCTCTTTTTGCACACTCCTCCTGGACCACTCTCATTTGCTCACTCAACTGAGTACAGTGAGATCATATTTTGATTTTGGATACTCCTACCAGTCCCATCTCCTCTGCGGAGTACAGAGAGAGCACTTGGGAAGGGCATTCCCCTATAGTATCTTAATCTCCTCTGTTTCCTCCATCTCAAAAAAAAAATTGCACTTCATCTGCCTTACTGTATTTGTGTTTCTTCCTACTTTATTACCTTATTTTGCTTTTGCCTCTTTTTAAAAGTACCCAATTGAATTTATTCTGCTGCCTTTATTACTGCTTGTTAATAGCCTGATTAAATTGTAACTGTTATTTCTAAGGCCCTTGGTTTAAGCACTTGGGCTTCAAACCAGTTGTTTTACATTAAGAAGGTTTGTGGTCTGCACTGTTGTGGCAGGACAGGTAGCATACATCCTTCTAAGTTGGGAACTGCTGATTGAAGGCATCTTATTCTAAAAGTGTATTCATTCTGGGTTAAGGACTTGGGCTTCAGGCCAGTTATTTTATATGAAAAAGGTTTGTGGTCTGTACTCTTGTGAGAGGAGAGGCTAGATTCTGCCCTTCTGAGCTGGGAATTTCTGGTTAAAGGCTTATTTCGCATGCTTACTTGAACTGTTTCTTTCTGAAATCGGTACGCCTTGTTTTCTGTAGCATAGACTAGATTCAGGCTGGCTGGATCTAGCTTTGTTTGTATAACTTGTGCACTGATCCAGGCCGTCTTTTTTGGAGAAGGTTTCTCTGTACCCTAGTGGCAGGACTGTGCAGTTAGAACTTGTCTGATTGAAGACTGCTGGAACAGGGCACAGTTTTAAGCTTTTTAACTGGTTAATTGGATAAAGTAATGTTTTGATTGTATCTGCTCTATATTCTGGAAAAAATATATATATACTTGTTTCTCACCTTTCTGAACTAGTATAGTCCAGTTTTCAGGTTATTGCTGAATCCAGGGCTGTGCTACAAGTTTCTGTGTTGCCATTACCTTACTTAGATAGAAGGAAGTTTCTCTGCTCACCTGTGAAAGATGGGAGCCTTGAGCAGCCTATCTGTCCCTGGAGGAGTGGTTTCAGCCCAGAAGTTAGTAGTTTATTGGCCATTTTGGGCTAATTTCTATCTCTTTCACTTCCCTGCTATAAAAACCTCATTTGCACAGTTTTTACGCTTGTATTCCGCTCAGCAAGTGCCTTCCAGGTGTTCTGCAGCGTCTACAGCAGCAGAGAGACAAAATAGTGACTTTGGAGTGATTAAATATCACTTTTCTGCTTTTCTTGCTGTCCTGACTAATTCTGCCTAAAACACCATTTTTTTTAGCAAATCTGTGATTTAAAAAGTTTGTTATTGTATACAACTCCGCACAGCTCCTCCTGGTGTCCCACAGAGTGATACAGGCAACAGAGAGACCCAAGAGAGACTTTTCCAGATTTAAGTATTTTTTCCTCTGTTTTTTTTTTTTTTGCTCCGACTGCTTTTTTCCACCTAAAAAGTGAATTTCTAACTGATCTGTGCTTTAATAAGTTTAAATTGCATTTGCCTTCTGCTTTTTACATTTTTTGCACTTGTTTTATATCAATTTAAGTCGTTTTTGTACTGTATAACTGTTGTAGACTATACACTAAAGTGCACTAGCCTGTTTATAGCATTTACAGTGTTTTCTGTGTGTTTTTCTGCTATTTCCTGAAAAAAAAAAAATTCTCTTTTCCTGCCTTTGCTGAACTAGATTAGTCCAGATTTCAGGTTTTGCAGAATTCCGGACTGTGGTATAGTTTCCTGTGTTGCCCATATCCTTACTTGGATAGGAGGAAGCTTCTCTGTTCACCAGTGAGAGTGGGGAGCTTTGAGCAGCCTATCTGTCCCTGGAGGAGTGGTCTCAGCCCTGAAACTAGTAACTTATTGCCCGTTTTGGGTCAATTCTTATCTCTTTCAGTTTCCCTGCTTTAAATCCCGCATTTGCACGGTTTTGCACCAGTATACCACTCTGCACAGCTCCTCCTGGTGTCCTGCAGAGTGATATAGGCAACAGAGAGACCCAAGAGAGACTTTTCCAGATTTAAGTATGTTTTTTTCTCAGTTTTTTTGCTCCAACTGCCTTTTCCCACCTAAAAAGTGAATTTCTAACTGATCTGTGCTTTAAAAAGTTTAAATTGTATTTGCCTTCTGCTTTTTACAGTTTTTGCACTTGCTTTATATCAATTTAAGTCATTTTTGTATTGTATCACTGTTGTAGGCTACACACTAAAGTGTGCTAGCCTGTTTATAGCATTTACAGTGTTTTCTGTGTGTTTTTCTGCTGTTTCCTGAATAAAACAAAAAAAAAAAAAAATTCTCTTTTCCCACCTTTGCTGAACTAGATTAGTCCAGATTTCAGGTTTTGCTGAATTCCGAACTGTGGTATAATTTCCTGTGTTGCCCATATCCTTACTTAGATAGGAGGAAGCTTCTCTGTTCACCAATGAGAGTGGGGAGCTTTGAGCAGCCTATCTGTCCCTGGAGGAGTGGTCTCAGCCCTGAAACTAGTAGCTTATTGGCTGCTCTGGGTCAATATCTATCTCTTTCAGTTTCTCTGCTTTAGAACACGCATTGGCGCGGTTTTGCATGATTTTGCGCATAGCGCAGCATCGGGCAGCTCCGCTTAAACGGGTTTAAACTATTCCTGGCTCCACAAAGTCTGCTCTTCACTTTTTCCCTTTGAACTGTTCTAAATCTCAAAGTAAGCATTCTATTTTCTTTCTAAAGCCCTGCAGTTGCTTGTATAAGTAATCTTATAAGTAAGCACTAATAAACTAAAGCACTACACCCTCTTATACTCCCTTTAAGTACTTGGCTCCCTATTGGTCCTTTTTGATCAGTCAAAAAGTAGTTCCTTATACTATTCTGGCATGTCCAAAAGTCAGTTTCGGGTTTACTCTCCAGTCCAGCTGGTGAATCTGGGAATCTTGAGGCAATGTTACAACTGCCTTATGTACACAGACCACCCTCTCCTCCTCCCAACAAGCTCAAATATATGTGAGAGTTTCAACTATATAGCCAAACTGGAGGCTGAGCTCTCTCAACCCAGTACTGGCACAGTCAGTCAGGAGGAGAGGGTAACCACACACACCACAAATCCAGTCTCACATAGACCTATCGCAACAGAAAACCAAACACATAAACACACAAAACATACTCGGAGCCTCTAAATAAAAATCTGCCCAAGAAGCAGAGACCTTCAAAGCAGACATCCAAGCAATCACTACCCCAAAACAATACCCACGTATCACATAGTTCACAAAGTCAGTGTGCCACACAGTCATAGCCCTGAAGGCTAAACAACACACCTAATACACTTGTAATAGGTGACTCTATTGTCAGACACACTGACGTCCCACTCACCAGACTGAACAAGGAGAAGGTCACTGTAAGCTGTCTGTCAGTTGCCAGGATCCGCCACATAACACAAGCACTCAGGTCATTCCAAAGCAAGTACAAATATGACTCCGTCATTGTCCATGCTGGTGTGAATGACCTGAGATGTACCTCCTTGGACTACATGAAAAGAGACATAGAGGAGCTCTCTGATCATGTAACCCAGGCCGGTATGACCCTGACCTTGACTAGCATCTTACCCTCACCAAGAATGATGCCACAGTATAAAGACAAAATGAACAGTTTTAACAATTGGCTAAAGTACTGGTGTCATTCAAAGGGGATCCAGTGTCTGTCAGCCTGGGATGACATGCTCAACAAGCCAAGTTGCTTCTCTAGGGACGGCTTGCACCTGTCACCCCTGGGCTTTCAAATACTGGCTAAGGCTCTTGCCATCCCCATAGTGCCTTTTTTAGGCAAGGCTCAAAAGACAAACCCACCTCCATAGACAACACAAAGAAAAAGAAACTAAGGGTAATGCTGCTCAACGCCAGAAGTCTAAACCTCAAGATGCACACACTCGAGGTTCTACTCAGTATGGAGAATATCGATATCTGTGCAGTAACAGAAACCTGGTTCACAGCTCCCGAGAGCAGCCCAGCACTATCAGGTTATACCTCATACCATGCTTTTCGGCCCCAAAACTCGGACCGAACCACAAAAGGAGGGGGATTATCCATATTCATCAAAGATACCCACACCTCCAGGTTAGTGGCACTGCATGAAGCATCAGAGACCATCCATGTGCAACTAACAGTGGGCAAAACTGCCTTTCAGTTTGTAGCCTGCTACAGACCACCCTCCCAAACTCAGGAACCACACTCGGCTTTCCTGAGAACCCCGAAGAATATGAAGGTCTCTCCAAACACCATTATATTGGGTGACTTCAACTACCCAAACATAGACTGGGAGCACTACTCAAGCCCCAACACCCTCGCCCAATGGTTTCTAGAATTTATAAACTCAAGTGCTATGGAACAACTAGCCACCACTCCCACAAGAGGGGAAAACATATTGGACCTGATCATCACCAACATGGGGACTCTATGTTCCATACCAGGGGTATACCCCTCATTGGTAAGATCCGACCATAAATGAATCTCACTGGACATCCATATACCATCCCCACCCCCAGCCAAGGAAACCACGGTGAAGAACTTCTCAAAAGCAAACTTCACACTTCTCAAAACCGAGGTGGAATCCTTCAAAGCCCCCGGGCCAGTGGAAAATATGGCCCAAACTGCAGAATTCTTTACAAACGCATTCCATGGACACCTACAGGAATGCATGGATCATGCTATCCCAAATAAAACCAAGACTCACTCCTCCAAAGGCAGGATACATGTCTGGTGGACCCCAGCCATAAATAAGCTATACAACAGAAGGAGGAAGCTACTACATGATAGAGCAAAATCCCAAAAAGGGAAGGCATCTCTGATCAGTACTAGCAAGAAACTACGATCCCTCATAAAATCATCTAAGGTCAGCTTCGAAAGAAAAATTTCACAAGATGCTAAAGATAATCACAAGGTCTTCTTTAGTTATGTCAGAAACCTGGGTGGCAACTCCCAGATATGCTCTGAGCTAGTTCAAAATGACAAAAAATACACTGAACCCACAGACATTGCCAACATCCTGACAAACAGCTTCAGTGCAAATTCCCCCCCTTCCCCCCCAAAAGAGCAAATGTCTATCCCAACAGAGTGTAGCCTCCCTGACATCACAGATGCACAGGTGAGAGCTGCCCTCTCCAAAGCAAAAAATACAGCATCAATGGGACCGGACGGTGTCCCGGGCTGAGTCTTACACGAACTCCAAAAAGACCTGAACCCTCACATAAAGTCACTGTTCAGTCTCAGCCTTACTACAGGATATGTACCCAAGGAATGGCATACAGCAACAGTGGTCCCACTCCACAAAGGTGATGCCACAATGAACCCCAGAAACTATCGCCCTATAAGCCTGACTAGCCTGGTCTGCAAAGCTATGGAGCGTATCATCATGAAACTCATAAACAAAGACATTGGGAACCTCCAAACACTGGATCCTACCCAATTCAGCTTTGTTAAGGGCAGATCTTGCCTCTTGAACCTGGTTGACTTCTTTGAAACAGTCACCAAGGCCATAGATGAAAGGAAGGTAGTCCACACAGCCTACCTGGACCTTGCAAAAGCCTTCGACACAATACCCCACTCGGGCATCATAAATAAGCTCACCACATTCCCTCCAGTACAAGTCTTTTGAGTGTGTACCTTTAACCCCTAGTGGGTGTGGCCTAAGCCTTTAAAAATGAAGTTATCACCTTACAATTGTAATAAATACTCATTGACAGAGGTCAAATATCAGTACAATTGTGTTTGCCATCATGTATGCTTCAAGATAAAATATTCTGATACCTTGTACGTAGCGTGGTTTTGGAATTATTAATGCAAGTATGAACAAGTAATATGTAATGCCTAGAGGAGCAGTAGGCGGTAACTGCAGATGCACCTGGAGGCATCACTTGGATGTAATGAGTTAAATATCAACCCCTATGTCACAAGATGGGTTGCAAACTGGCTCAGGGATAGAACCCACATGGACAGAATTGCAGGTGCCATGTCAGACTCTAAACCACTTACAAGTGGCATCCCACAAGGCTCAGTCCTGGGACCTCTCTTGTTCAGTATATATTTCTCTGAGGTACAGGCTAACACGTTAGGACTATGGCTGACCAACTTCGCAGATGACTGCAAACTGGGTGCCATAATCGACTCGCCGACTGACACAAGCATCCTCCAAAAGGGTCTCACAGAGCCGGATGACTGGTGCCAGAGCCATGGCCTAAAGCTAAATGCCAAAAAGTGCATAGTCATCCCCTTTGGGAAAAACAAAGTGCCCACAAATTACCACATAGGTGGTAATCCATTAAGTACGGAAGAAGTAATTAGAGATTTGGGGCCCCAAGTAGATAGCAATCTCTCCTTTGACAATCACATTGCCAAAGTGGTTAGAAAGACCTTCTATATAGCCCACCTTATCATGAAAGGGTTCACATCTAGATCAAGAGAGGTCATTGTGCCCCTCTACTTATCACTCATTAGGCCCATAATTGAATACAATGCCCCATTTGGGATGTACCTTGCCTGACACTTGCAGCAACTGGAAAGACGCTAAAAGTACCTCACCAAGAGGATCAAGGGACTCAAACCGATGCCCTACAAAGTTAGGCTAAAGAAACTCCAGCTCTACTCAGTTGCTTACCGCCTACTCAGGGGCGATCTGTGCCTGATGTATAAAGCCATGTCCAACCCAGAATTAATGGACGTGCTCCACCTTAGGAAATCCAAATCCCTTAGAGCTACATGCTCCAGGGACTTAAACCTCAGCACAGAAATAAATAGGATATGCTGGAGGGACAGATTCATATCCCAGAGGCTCCCCTCACTCTGGAACAAAATCCCAATCCATGTTAGGCAGAGTCCCTCAATGACCTTCTTCAAGAGAAATCTTGACGAGTGGATGGGAGATCGTAGGTTTACCCCTGGGATCTCTTCTGTGTCTCTACTAGACAGAGGCACAGTAAACTAACCTCAAAAGGTCTATCTTCTGTGACCTACTATACAGAGGCACAGTCAACTAATCTAAAAGGGTGGTGAAAGCCAAACACACTCTGGCTAGGCTTATAAATGCCCTAGGACAGATAGCCTAGTATCAACCTATGAACCTATGAACCTATGAAAAAAGGGTATCACTCCATCACTGGTTTGCAGTATACAAGGTATCAGTATCACTCCTTCACTAGTTTGCAATATACAAGGATTCTTCAACAATGTGATTGTGTGTGTGCAAACCACCCAGGTAGTTTCTGTGACTTCCACATATGGCACAACTGTGACTTCTATTAAAGGACATCTAGTAGTGGATCTGGTATGCCCTAGAACCTTGGCTCATACCCTGTGATAAATCCAAACAACCTGATTGAGCAAGGTCGCATGTATTTGGCCTGCTCAAGTCACAGTTCTGCTGTCTGGATACATCTGTAGGTGCCCTGCATTATGATCCCACCTCCTTTGCCAAACATTGACTGTGTGTGCTATCTCTCATAGTATTATCTTTAAAAAACAGTTACAGCAGGTTGCTCCAGTTCAGGAACCAAAGCCAGTGGCAAATGCCACAGATGAGGGGTCAGACAAGGAGCCAGCAGCGGAGATTATCATGGTGGACAGACATGGGCACAGTATGCCTTAGCATTGGCATTAGCTAAGCTGCAGCAAAGTGCATACACACTCACCACTTTATTAACATAAAAGCTAGGCAGATACAAGCAGTAATATTGGTGGATACGAACAAGCCAGGCTTTGCTTATCCATGCACTGACTGGTTGCTGTAAGTATCAGACATAGGCATTCCCAGGCTAGAATGCTCTCAGTCGCAGTAGCAAAGATGAGTGAGCAGCCTGTCATCAATAAATATTAAAATACATAAAGACAGTAAACAGTCAGTAAAAAATGATGATGCCTACATAGAAATATAATAACACTAGCTGCTGTATCCAGCAAATACAGACTTACAATGATGTATGCAAACAAAACACACACAAATGCTGCTATCTCAGTGACTGCAAAATATAAGTATTGCATGTAATTATGCCCATACCATATGTGTTCTTTGTACCTCTGTGCCAGATTTTCACCTTGGGAAGTATGGCTAAGCTCAAAAAGGCCTCCTGGGGTCATTATCCTAATAATACCTATGAACCTATGTACCTAGACACAAAAGGTAATATTGGTTGTATAAGCATACATGTAGCTATCATTTGCAAAGGTAGACTTAATAAATACTGTAATGGCATACCTGGAACATCAATAGTGAAAATCATCTGGGTCTGCTCCGCCTCTGGCCCAGCATCCAGCACTGCAATGTGAAACTCTTCTGAGCTGCCAGGATCCCTGATAGATGACAGGAATCCCTCTGTCTCAGTGAGTGGTGGTTTGGTATATGGCCCACTACCAGCACCTACTACTCCCACACCACAGCCAGTACGCTGACCTTGGTCTTATTAATCATGTCATTGGTCCTATGTCTCACACTTGCATATATATGTCCCTGACTACCAACTGCATTGACATCCTCAACCAACTGCCTCCAGACACTTTCATGAAATGGCTTGCTAGACATGATTAAATCAAGGAGCCTTTCATGATGGAAATGGAGTGCCTGTATTGTGACCTCATTCTTAGCATCTGAGAAAGGAGGCTTCATAAGGAAGAGCCCCTTATTACTTTTAGATTTGGGAGCCATACTCCTGTAGTGATGGAAACAAATAGATATCACAATATAACAATGCACTCGGGCTTACACATGTTACAGACATGTACATGTACAGTCTCATACTGCATTTCCAAATTATGGAATAAACTCCCAAGTCCTCTTATTTCCAGCAGTTCTATCCCACAATTCAAAAAGCTACTTAAAACACATCTTACAAATTCCTGGCTCTGTCCCTGTAACCCTACATGATAGCCCAATCTAATTTCCTCAGTAGCTAATAACCACTTTCAAATGTTTTCCCCAGGCTTTGAAACTGAAACTGGCTACTGCATTACACTCAAGCTCAATTATCACTCCTGCATAATGATTTATGTATTCTGTTTATCTCCAACTGTATTTTCACACTCCCTCTCCAACTCCCCTGTCAGGTTACATCACTGATCAATACATGACAAATTAATTAAAAAAACAGCAGATATTTTCCAAAATATGAAATGTTTTTACATGACATCTTGGCTGCATATATACTACTACCGCCTAGTGTTATTATACTCTTTCACTCTCTTTGTACAGCATTGTATTCCCTGGTATTATTTTGTACTACTTGCTATTTTTTGTATTACTCACTGTTCCTGTGTATTACTTTTTGTATTTGTCATTCATTTATTATTATATTTTTTTGTATTTTTGTCATTTATTATTGTACTTTGTTCCATGATTTATTAAGTAAATGTAGAGTTTTTCTCCCCGGGCCTCCGCTGAAAAATGAACTGTGTCAAGTCGGACTTTCCTAGTAAACAAATGTAGAATAAATAAATAAAACATAGAAGACAACGAACAATAACAGATGCAGGAATGTACACCTGCCATACAGAAAATACATCATAAACAGAACAAGAATATATAATTCCCTCTGTGTTAGACTAAACTTTCACACATCATGATAATGCTAAGGAAGTCTGTGCATGGAAACATGCATACCTTGAAATATTTCAGAGTCTATTCACTCTAGTCCCCTATTGAAAATGTTGAGAGTAGTTGGTTTGACAACACTTAGGAAATGAGCAGTCTTCCTTATCACAACTGAAGATCGATAGCTGACATTATGCTTATTCTTTGAAGATAAACCTCCTTTGGGCACGTGGGATATGTTAATTAGCTGTCAGTTCATTACCCTTACTGAATCGCTCAGTTTACACAATGTGCTATGGAAATAACATGGTGTTGGTTACTATATCATGATGCGCGTACGCCTGAGTAGCACAAGAATGGGGATTAAGAGTTTTGGCTAGCTAATGCCGTGCGAGTGTACGTCATTAGATGTACAAGTCAGTTTGTGATTTGTTAAAGATCCATGCTAGTGAAAATCACACCTTTGAAATGGTGTGTCAGCATATCCACACGTTAAAAAGAATGGATTATATTTATGCCAAGACATGCTTTGAACAAAGGTAATGAATTAAGTGCTGTACAATAATGTTATGAGTAACTCTGTCCTGAAGAAAGTGTTTTATCCTGGCAGGCATTATCCTCCTTATATTGGCAATAATCCCAGTAACACAACTGTACAGCATAAGCAAACATAAAAAGTCTGACACCATCACTATACAGAAACATAATCGCCCATTTCAGAAACAGAATGAGCTGCACATGTAGTTGACTTTCTGCTTTTATTTAACTGTGCATGTGGCACAACATGTTCCTGATTTCAGTGTTGTATTGCAATGTCACAAGTGCAGTGATTGAGTCTTCTGAGGGTGTTGTCTAACTGAAATTGTGATGATTAGGGTAAGCATTTTACTTGTTGAAAACCATAAAGCTAACAAAGCGCTTCATTGATATTTGATCTTTTTTTTTCTTCATCCATTGTGCAATGTTTTATATTGCCCATGGGTACCAGACTTTGATGCCCTTTAGGGAATAACAGTTCTCATCCTATGGCAAACACTCAAAAAAAAAAAAAAATCCTCATGCTCAAACACAACATCAGTTGTGCAAATAAGATGGGCATCAGTGCAGCCTGCATAGCGTATTGTTCATTCTGAAGTCAGAAAAGTACCTTATTTGTAACTGCCGTAATGTTTCCATGTGTTGCAGAAGTCTGTACTGAATGACAGCATGACAGATGCATGGTTGGAATCTACATAAGAGATAGTATACCTGTATACTTCTATGTGCCATATTTCATGTGATCATATATTTTTACATCTTAACGTACCCTGCTCCTTATATACAGACATGCAATGTAAAGGTAATGTTGAAACAGAACTGTTCCCTGTGGATAATAACCCTGATAATGTTACCTATATATCTCATGTGGTGGTCACTCCACTAATAATAATAATAATGATAATAATAATCATAATAATAATAAGAAGAACAACAAACTTCTGTGTGCACACTGTGGAATAAATAGTACGTGTAAAAAATGAGAAAACATAGCTTACAAGTTACACAGCTAGTTGAATATGTAAAGCACATCAAAAACAGCTTCGAAAACATGCAGTCATACAGCTTCAGTAAAAGATGTGTATAACGATCATGTGTAAATCTTCCTGGGATATGCTCGGGTGTGCTTCCACTCATTTAAAGTCTGTATAGTCCTCTCCTCTACATTTGTCGTCCCCTAAAATAATATTGATGTCAGCTAAAACAAAAGCACATCACACACATAGACAATAAACATCTTCTAAATTAAAATGCAAAATTTCTGTTTATTTTTTGCAGTACAGTTTACGTATAGCACTGCCATTGGTCAATAATGACTGTAGAGAAATGAACCTTCTCTCCCTATGTCAGGTTTCGCACTCATCTGTTAGCATTTCAGATATAAATACCATGCATGGAGAAAGTATTCCACACAAAAGCATTTCTGCCTCAATTAGTACAAAGAAACAGCATATAGCAGTGTCAGATTTACCCAGGGGCAGGGAGGATAGTGGGGCTAGATTCCCCATTGTACTACTCCTCTCAAATCTACAGCTTTTGGCAGTACAGTGTTTTAAGATGCTGGACTTTTTCACATCTTTTTTGTTTACTTTTTTACTTTGGATCATTTCCTTGTCAACTGATCTTTTTGGTCCAATCATGTTTCAGGAGCTGAATAGTGCTAAGGCAGCATGCTAAAATTTTTAAACATGCAGTAACTTTCTCAGAAAGCAAGTCTACACTGTTAGTACTGGTAACCTACTTCTCGGAAGTGAGTACACACCTATTAAAGGTAGAATCTGCACTGCAAGAGAGCGAGAGAGAGAATATCAAGGATTTTACTTCATAAAGTTCAGCAGTGGCTTTTTAAATATTTGTTTTGTTTCTTCTGATCAGATCTTCAGGTGTTCTTAGGATGAAAGATAGTGATAGTGACGCAAACTTTGCAAAGTGCTGCCTGCCTTTCTGGAAAAAATAGGATTTTTAAAATAAAGTATTAGTGCTATCAGATATATGTACAGATATTCAGATGCTTCTGATTTAGTATTATGTTAATGGTAATTAGAAGATTATATGTAATTTAAATACACAGTCTGTGGGTTTGACTGCAAAATAATACAGTTTATCACATAGAAAAATGCAGAAGGAAATTAAGTATTTGGGTCTAGATCTGACTGAATTGTTATATATATATATTTTTTTTTGCCTACGACTGTGTGGGAGGCACAATTCCTTGGTCATTTATGACTATTAGGGATCCTTTGGAAATGATAAGCTTTAGGATTTTTTCATTTGGTGTGTGATACCATGTCTTGGAGGTTGTTCATTCATTTTCCTTTGGGGACATTTTTCATGTATTGGCTTCAAGAATATCACCTGTGACATGGTCTGGGCCTAAGTTTTTCCATTTGCTGAACTGGGGGACAGTTTTGGTTGTTCCTATCAGTTTGGATATATACCTAACAACATACTTTTGGTCTCTCTTTTTTTGTCGGGTCAATTTTGTCACAGTTTGTGTGTTTCTTGTAAAATGAGCCCTTCATTGTGACTGGGTTTGGACAATTTGTGAACTGATAGGGTGATGCTTTTCAAACCTGTTTAATTTACAGGGCTCTGTGCACAGGATTGTACCCATTTGGGTTATACTTTTTGCTGTTGTGATTAGCAACTATCTTTTTATTATATTTTTGCATTTTTACTGATCTTATTTGGTTGACTATTGCATCACATTTTCTTTGTTGCTCTCACACTTCTACTTACTGAGATATCTGCTATAGAATTGTTTGTACTTTTATTGCTCACGCTGAGTTTGCTGCTATTTCATTACTGTTGACAGTTAACTGGATCATTATTGAACTGTTTCCTTCCACAGAGCTATTTCCTGCTGTTAAATAGCCTACCACTACCCTATCTTCCAATATCTATCCTACACTACTCCTCCATGACTCCTCCACACTATCTCACCTCATTTACATGTCTTTTCATTCTCACCATTCTGTATAATGCATCTTCTTATTCCAATACCACACTACCCCTCTTTTCACCCCACTCATCCTCCACTATCTCCTTCCACATCCTTCATCCCTCCATTTTTATTTGATATCCCCCTCCCTCCTTCAACCAAATCCATTTCATTACTTGAAACTAAAACACCATACACTCTACAAAAAGTCTCCCACTTTCAAATGTAAATTACATCTCCCTTTTACTTTACTCCGCAATTCTAGGTTTCAACTCCTCTACTCCTTCTCTTGTCTTGTTCTTGCAGGAGATGTCCATCTTAACCCTGGGCCAACACCAACTAACATTCTCTCTCCCACTACCCCCACAAATAGGCACAATAATAAATACCTTAAATTTATTACCATTAATACCCAGAGTATTAATAACAAAATAACAAACTTTCATGCCTGGCTAAATATAACTGAACCTGACATAGTAGCAGTAACAGAAACCTGGCTAAAACCTCAAACTAGTAACTCTGAAATTTTACCACCTGGCTACCAAGCACTCAGGTCCGATCGCCTAAAGAAAAGGTGGTGGTGTAGCCTTAGTCTACAACTGCCTGCTAAATCTTAGCCCATACCAAAATACCATTCCCAACTTTAATAATGCAGAACTAGTCATAGGAATCCTCAAAATAAACAACTTCAAAAGTATCTGTATTATAACCATCTATATCCCTCCTGGAGACAACTCCTCCACCCTAGGGAATATTCTCTGTTGGGCCTCAAACAATATTAAACAGGAAACTTTCATTCTAGGTGATGTAAATATTGATTGGAATAATATTAATAACAATACTCCCTTTCAGTCTATCAATCTTTATAATTTTACTCAACTAATAAACAACATTACCAGACCTAACAAAACCAACCCTCCAGGGTCCATCTTGGACTGGATCCTAGTCAGCCACCCTAACAATATCTCCAACTCAGGTACCTTACCAGACTCATTAAGTGATCATCTCCCAGCCTTTATTAACAAAACCCAACAGCTCCCACACCAACAACAATATGCCCACTCGCAACCTAACTAATTTTAATGCTTCTGTATTTTCAGAAACCCTTCAACTAACAAACTGGGATTCACTAAACACTCTTCCCTAGATGAAGCCCTAGAACTCTTCAATACTACCTTCCTTAAAATCCTAGATTCCCAAGCCCCTCCCGTACAAAAGGATAAAGTTCAACTCTGCCCCTTGGCTAACTAAAGACACTAAAACTCTAATGCGACAAAGGGACAAAACATGAAAACTATACAACAAAAATAAAACCCAGCCTCTTTACTGCAATTTAAGCAACTCCAATCTTGCTAAAAACTTATTATAAAGGATAAGAAATCTTACTACGGCAAACTTCAGTCCTCCCTCACAAATAATCCCCAAAAATTCTGGAATTCCATCAATTCACTCTTACATCCAGGTACAAAATCCAATCCCTGTCCAGACAATAATAAGACTGACACTGAAATAGCAACTCTCTTTAACTCGTTTTTTACTGGCTCAATAGCTGAACTGACTAAATCCTTCTCCTCTTCCACCCCTACCCCAACCCAAAGCATCCTTCTACACCCATCCCTCACTCCAACTCTCATAACCCACCTCCCACTTTCATTCTACATCCCGTGTCTACCACCAGTATCAAACAACTTCTTCGCAAACTCAAACCATGCTCCAATGCCCCTGACAACATTCCATCACTCTTTCTCAAGCTCGCAGCAAATGGCATCGCCATACCTATCAGCATTCTCATCAATAGATCCATCCAAGAATCTTATGTTCCCAAACTTTGGAGAGCTGCCCACATTCTGCCCCTCCATAAAGGAGGCAAAAATAACACCATCTCTAACTTCCGCCCAATAGCAATTCTTTCCCCAATCTCGAAAATTCTTGAAAAATGCATACACCAGCAACTCATGCCCTACCTTCTCGATAACCATCTCCTCACTCCCACACAACATGGGTTTCGGCCTGGCCACAGTACCATAACTGCTCTTCATTCCTTCCTAGAAATTGTCAACCAAGCCCGTGACTCTGGAAAAATTGTCTCCACTGTTCTTCTTGACCTTTCTAAGGCCTTGACACTATATCCCACACTCTCCTTCTCAACCACCTCTCTAACCTTAATCTCTCCCACAACTCTCTTTCTTGGTTCAGAAGTTATCTCTGATAGATCCCAAGCTGTGAAATGGAATACTGGTACCTCAAAATTCCTACCTACCCCTACCGGAGTCCCTCAGGGTTCTATTCTCGGGCCTTTGCTCTTTAACATCTTTATCAATGATCTCCACTCTTCTATTCCTCTTGCTCAAATAGTACAATACGCAGATGACTCCACTGTTATCTGCTCTGCGCTCCAAGCCAAAACCCAATTGGCCTTCACAACCATAGAAAATTGGATGCTTCAAAATCATCTTTCTCTCAATGCCAATAAATCCCACATCATTCTCTTCTCCCACCCAAAAGCTCTGACTCCTGATAAGTCATCCTTCATAATTTCCAGCCTCTCCCAGTCCTCAATAGAAGTTGTTAGTAGTGCTAAATTACTCGGAGTAACCATTGATGAACACCTGAAATTTAATAATCATATTCAACTAAACATAAAGAAAACTCATCAGAAGCTCGGTATGCTTTATAGAAATGCAAACTTTCTTACTCCATCTTCAAGACAAACTCTCGCCACTACCTTCCTTCTCCCTTCTCTACTGTATGGTGCTCCTCTTCTATCCAATCTCTTCACTTCTATCTCCACAAAACTTGAAAGTTGCTACTACAAAATTGCCAAATTCGCTACTAACTCCACTCATTCTACACACCACTGCATCTGCCTCCGTAGTCTTCAATGGCTAGAACTCCCTAATCAACTCAATTTCCTCCAACTTACTACTGCACACAAACTAATCTTTAAACCCACTGCTTGCCCAGCATTATCTAATACCTTCACCATATACAATCCTCCAAGGCCCTAAGATCTAGCCACCAAAATCTTATTTCAGTTTACAAACCCAAACGACCCCCTGGCCAACTCCTACTTTCCTATACTACAGCAAAAAAATGGAACTCACTTCCTTCCCTTCTAAGAGCCACTACAAACTATGAACACTTTAAATCTCTTCTTCATTCTCACCTTTTCCAAAATTGGAAATGTAATTGTATACTTCCTACCTAGATCTCTATTTATCCTAGTTCCATCCCTCCCCCCTGGTTCCCCTTCTTCTGACTCTCTCCCTAGCTCCCCTCTCTTCTTCATTATCTCCTCCTTCCTCCCTGAATAATCCCTTTATTTTCCTTCAAGTGCTATGCTTACTCTCACCTTAAATCTTTTGACTTTTTTCTCAAGGTGGTCTCCTGGACTCAACCACAATTTGAACATTAGTTATCTGTTCTTTTTCTGTCCTCTTCTGGCACCTCTCCTTTAATTTCTTTGCTTCTTATTCGTTTCTCCCATGCATCCCTGCTCTTGCATTCAAACTCTATCTATAATTTCCTTTCCTTTCCTACTTTACTAACATTCACAGTTGCACTAATATATCTTTTTCTTATGCATAGTGCCCAATGCACCTCGTTCTTGTTTGGAAATTGTTGAAGTATTATGCTATTAGAACAGAGTGTGTTTTTGTGTGTATTAGTTTAGATCTGTTCTGCTGTGTTTTTTTGTGTAATGTATTATCATTGGAGCTTTTCTCCCCGGGCCTCCACTGAAAACGGGCTTTCGGGCCCAGTGGACTTCCCCGGTTATCAAACTGGAAATAAATAAATAATAAATAAATAAATAAAGCACACCGAAAACAGTCTAATGCGGTGTAGATCAAGGATGCTTCTGATTTAGCTTGAGAAGTTCTTCACTACAAGGCATTTCTTATTGAAGAACATCTCAGCAGTGGTTATTTGAATTTGTCTTTGTTTTTAGTGTGAGTGCACTTGAGTTATGAAAAGGACAAATAGGGCTGAACATGAGGAAGAGACACTTGCAGATAAAAGTAGCAAATTGATAACTTGCCCTTATGTTTAATGCAGGATATTAGTATTGAATAGATCACATGGATTGCTCTGGGTGTCAGAAGGGTTGATGAATTCTCAGGATTTATTTGCTTTTTGATGTATCTTATTTCTGTCTTTTGGGTTTACATTACATACAAGTATGTTCGGGTTAGTATTTTTTCATCTGTGTTTTTTTTGGGGGGGCAGGGGAGATCAGGTTTCACAAATTAACAGTTCGAGCATTAACATGAAGACAGAATGGACATAAAAAACTTTATTAATGTACAAAGACCTTTACCATGTGGACACATAGAACAAGCTGAACATTCTCTATCATCTATTATTAAATTTAATTTAACAGCTGGCTGAAATTATTAAATATATTGCAATAGTATACTTTGCTCATGTTAATGAAGCTTTCTCCTCAAATATAATGTTTAGTGTAATTTCAAACTACACTATATTTTTGAGGATAAAGTTTCATTAACATGAATGAAGTAATACTACAAACATGGGGCTATATAGTGGACATCAGCTAGCTGTCATTCTTTTAATACCGCTCATCACTACTGGATTCTGATGCCATGAAGGCATTGTATAGGGTCATAATTCATCAATCCAAGGTGGCTAGATCAAGGGACCCAAAGCATCAATGGTGGCCAGAACCCTATAGTGTGTGAGATTTCCATGTTAGAAGTGGAGGAGATGGAGAAACCAGACAAAAAGACAGAAAGTGAAGTAGTAAAACATAGTCATAAATAAACTGAAATGGGTGGGGGGCAGAGAAATTATGACATTAAGTGTGATTTTTTCACATAACTGGGAAGGAAATGCTGACCCAGTGAAGTCAGGAGCTGAATAATACTAGGAGAAATGTAGTGTCTAATTATATTTTACTTGAGCAAGGTAGTACTTATCTGAAAACCAGTGCAGCCAAGATGCAAGGGAGGTGAGTAATTTCCATTTTATTTCCTTGATCAGATTAATAAATTTAAAAGGTTCTGGTGCACCAACTGGAAAGTACAGTGAGCAAACTATTCATCTGAAACTAAAGAGTTTTCATTAAAAAGTGCAAGGAGTAAGTGACATTTAGACTCCTTTCTAGAGGAGGTGCACAAAGAAAGCTGGAAGAATGCAAGCACCACTTTTTTATATTCCAAGGTCTTTTACTTCTGGAGTGGGAGCTTCTTGTACTAGCAGAAATAAGAACTTGGCAAAAAACCTAGTGGGTGGGTTACAGTCCTGCACAGAAACTCTTCGATCAAATTAGCTGTAAATAATGCACTCAAAGATGAGGTGGATGTGAAAGGATGGACAATTCAGGAGTGTTCTTTATCACCAGTTTATTATATATTTGCTATAAATGCACAGATGCACACCCTCTTAGATTCTTAGATAGCATATCTGGCTACCAGGAAGTTTTTTTTTTTTATGCATCATTTCAAATGACTGCAGACTGCATGCTGATTTCAAATCTCTTAGACCTGAGTTCCCCAGGATGTGGAGGATTTTTGAGTCTTTCAAGGCCAAGTTAACTTAGAATGCAACCAGACACAATCTAGATGTGGTAGATTTGTATTCAGAGACAGGAAAAGTAGGGTAGCAAAGGAAAAGTTATGGTCAACAAGGACCTTGGGAGAGGTTCTATGCTTGATCCTTACTTGCATTTACTTGCAGCCTCCACATACTATCTATTAAAGCAGGAAGGTGAAGAAGACTATACCCTGAAGATAAGACACAATGAGAAGAAAGAATGGAAGGAAACTTCTGGAACCACAACACATTAGAAATACTCAATGAACTGTGGAAGAATCATAAGTTACTGTGTAATTATTTTTAGGAATTTTATGATGGCAGTAATTTGAAATAACCTTTTGGTTAAGGTGAGGGGCAGTGATGTAATGGAGAAGATGGAAGCAGAGTTGGGGTTAAGATATTACAGAATTATAGGATTTTCTGTACAGAGATAGTAATGAATGAGACAGATTTTTTTTATATCTTGGGAAGAGTTCAGCAATCAGTGTGACATAGCTAAAATCTAGTTATAGTCTTAATCACGACTATAACTAGATTTTAGCTATGTCACACTGATTGCTGAACTCCTCCCAAGATATAAAGAAAAAATAGACTTTAAGACCTGGCCAGTAGATGTGGGTATCCTGAGCCACATTCAGGAGAATCTGACTGTGCTATGAAAAATGAAGTGGACGTCCACCCTATCAGGAAGAATCCTAAGTATGGGAAAATTGCATAAAAGACTGACTAGTCAAAAGAACAATCAGGCAACAGACAGATAAAGATTAAGCTGGAGTAGAGTAGAGGGTAAAGGAATTTCTCAGAATAAGATGAAGCTTTACAAAGGTTCAATAGTATATCAGATGCTCGGCCACATGATACCAGTAGGTATACATAATTCATGAATGGTTCAGAACTCAGCACCGGATCTTTTTAAAGAGGGAAAATGAAACTGCAGGAGATGTGGAGAAATGTGGTGCATGATGCATATGGTTGAAGACTATGCCAACTGCTAAGCATAAGTGGTTTGGGTTATGAACATGAAAATTAAGGGCAAGAAACGACAACTATTCTTGAATGCAAGCAGAGCTGGGAGAAGTAACATTGTAGTTTATAGAAGGGATTTAACAACCAGATGGAAAGAAAACAGAAAGAGATAAAATATGAATGAAGTGGAACAGGATGGTTAACAGGTACCAGAGAAATTCTCAATACACCCTAACATAGGTTTTATATGATGGTTTGCATTAAATGTGAAATAATGGGTTTCAGTTTTTCTACAAATGTGTTTTGTCTTGTTTTGTTATATTATTTGCAAGCAGTTTTATATACACACACGCACACACACACACACACACACACACACTGTGTGTGTGTGTGTGTGTGTGTGTGTGTGTGTGTATATATATGTGTGTGTGTGTGTGTGTGTGTGTGTGTGTGTGTGTGTGTGTGTGTGTATGTATAGAATACATGCATATGGTCAAAGACACCATCTCCGAACGTTACATCGTCCGAACCTAACTGTTGAAACTGATAGGAACGAACGGTTGGAATGTCGAGCATAGTACCGAATTCGGTATTTCCAGTCGATCAACCACAACGAGCGCTACCATGGGTCGAGAAGGAGGGGGGTATTAGCCTGGCTGGCTTTTGGTGTTCATGGATTCGACGTCTGAAAATTCAACATTTTGCAAACTGGGTCACTGCCGTCGACATTTAGGACATTGGACAACTAATGTTTGCATAAATGCATGTATTCCTGTGTATATATGTATATATATATATATATATATATATATATATATATATATATATATGCATATATATATAATTTTTGGTGCACCTTTGGGACTGCAATTACATATATTAACATTTTATTTTTATTTTAAATGAAACGAAGTCTTAATGCTTAAGACCTTGTTACCTCCCTTCTGTAGCCAACATTGTCTGGGTTCTCTCCCTTTGAAAAAAGTGCCTTGTAGATTATTTTCATGTTAGTCCTCTAAGATCTTGTTAGTCCTTTAAGATCCTCACATCAAAAGCTGATAGTTACTCCCATGACTTCAAGATTTTGGACAACCATTTTTTTGTCTATCTGGAGCCAGCCCTGTGGATTTAATTACCTTCCCTCATATAGGAGTATTATTTCAAGTACTCCTTCAGAGGGTCTCTAAAATATAACCTGTTAACAGTCTCTGCTTTAATCCTCACAAAGATATAGTTTTTAACTGTCTTAATCTATATTTATTAACTTATTATTAACCAGTATGTAGATTTTATGCTGAAGTTTAAGCTCTTTGCTCTTGCAAAGTGCTATACCAATCTATTTCTTTCTGGATGCTAACCTGGTAAACCCACTAATCCAATGGCATATTTTAAGAGATGACAAACAAATACAGTCTCAGTAATGGGCAGGTGGCTACTGAGGGACTGAATCCTTGGAATTTGGAAAAAAATGAAACTCATTAAAACTGCCAAATGCTTGGTGATAATACTCGACTTTCTACTCATGAACTATGTGATAATCTTGGATATATATCCTATTATGATTTTGTATCAAGAAATATTGTTTTAGGCCATAGCTCTAAACTTCTTTGCTCAAGAATCAGGTACAAGAACAAAACTGTATGGGGAACAAAGCCAACCTAGAATATAACTCTCAATCTATCACCTCCCAAACAAGGAAAAACCCAAAAATAATCAAGGGATAATCAGGGACACTTTTTGAGATGTTAATACTATTCACTTTAAGAAATGAGAAATTGACTGAACTAGGGAATGTGATATTCATTTTCTAAAGTAAAAGAAGTCTATAATTATTGTCATTATTTAAAAAGTGTAACCCTCCATATTTTCTCCAAGAAATCACACATTTTAAGGGGAATTCAGAGGAAAAGATCAAGTTTTTGAGCCAAATTAAGGACATCCCAGATTCCTTTCTCTAATGTCATCTTTTATTAGACCAACCTGACATTTATCCTTTCTTATTTTGCTTTCAGCAACTTTTAAGATAGCTGCAAAACCTTTCTTTAGTTCTGTTCATAATCTCAGAAGTACAGTGCAGCAATGTACTGAGCTGATTGTGAACAATGTTACCTACATTGAGTCTAAAGATATAACTACCATATTGAACTATACATTCTGCTAAAACTTTATGTCTTTCTTGCCTCCATCAGTCCTACAAGATATGTTCAAAACCAGCTCATCGTCAGCTGTCATAAAAGACCTAGTCCTGGAAGTGCTATCAAAGGCTAAAAATACTGCCTTGATGGGTCCTGACAATATCCCTGGATGCATCTTAAATGTCATGAAGCATGATTTAACCACCTCCACGACAACACAGTTCAGTCTCAGCCTCCACACAGGTTTTGTACCAAAGTGAATGGAAAACAACTACAGTCATCCTTTGCATGAGTGAGAACCATCCAAAGACCCATACATCTGACCGACCTCATGTGCAAAGACATGGAAAGACTTATCATGGAACTAATCAATAAAGACATAGGGAAGTCCAAACACTGGACCCATAAGCTTAGATTCTTCAAGACCTTTTTTAAAAGGTTACCACATTAATTGATGAAGACAAAATGGTAAACACCACATACTTTGACCTGGTCAAAGATTTTGACAGAACCCCCATCTCAGGTATAGTAGAAAAACTAAATAAAATGGAAATAAACCCCTAGAAAATGGATTGCAACTAGCTCACAGCTAGGACACATGAGATCAAAAGAGAAGAAGCTACCTCCACAAAGAGATCAGTCACCAGTGAAATCCCCCCCAGATGTTGTGCTGAGACCTCTCCTGTATGACATCTACTTCTGTGAAGCAAAAGGCAGTACCAAAGAGCATCAGCTGACCAAGTTTGCAGATGACTACAAGTTAGGAGCAGTTACTAAATACCTAAATGACTTAGTCATCCTGCAGGAAGGTTTGTTCAAACAAATTTAATAACTTGTGTCATAATCATGGACTGAAATGAAATGGCAAAAAATGCATTATTGTAACCTTTGAGAAGATGTATACACCCAGGAAACTACCACACTGACATTACGCCCATAATAGCTTACCCAGTTTTTTAGGATTTGAGACCTTATATGGGGAGTGGCCTATCTTTTGACCAACATGTGTCTATTGTTGTAAGAAAGTTCTTCTATATTGCACAGCTTATAAATAAAGGGATTGTTTCTAGGGCTATCATTGACCCTCTTTACTCAGCCCTCATTAGGCCAATCATTGAATATAATGCCTCTTTTGACATGTATATGTCCAAGGCCAGGACACCATGTCCTGCATGGAACAACTCAAAGCCCTGTCACTACACTTGGTATTCTACAGTCTTCTAAGATGGATTTACTGCACATCAGCAAGTCAAATGGCTTCAGAAATACTTGGTCTAGGGGTCTAAATCTTTTTTGCAACATCAACAGACTGATTTAAAGGGATAGGTATATCTCACAGAGGAATCCGCTGCTGTGGAACAGACTCTCCATCCATATAAAAGAAAGTTCATGCGCATATTCAAGAACAATATAGATCTACAGATGGGGAACAGAAAATTTACCCCAGGACAGCCCTCTGTATGATTAATGGACAGATGCAGCTCCTAAATGCTTTATGCCATGTATCAGTCCCCCCCCGATTATTTTATGGTATGATCCCATTTATTCTCATTAGAGGAAATATATAATTATTGAACATGGGATGGGTAAGGCCAATCTATATCCAAATGTGAAGGGTTACTTCAAAATCAAAAGTGAAATTGGCTAGGTGTAAAATGGCCCACAAGGACAGCTAGTCCAGTGCTTACCTATGAAGTTATGGTCTTGGATCTGTAAGTTGCACTTTTGGTTATGGGTTCAAAATTCTGCTTCAGGAAGTCATCACCACTGTTAAAGCAGAACTCTAACAGCCTGAAGGTGCTGACATTTTCCTGCTGTATCATTTCCCTCCCTTTCATATTTGAATGTGCATTGCATATTATAATAAGTGAACCTGTGACTGCCATTGTTGAGATCACATTTGAATTACAAAATGAAAATGCCCCGGGCCAGTCACTGTGAAGGGTGAGAAGGAAGTTTTTAATTGAAGGGAATACACATGGCGAACAATACTTCTGTCAGTTTCTTCAATGGGATAGCGTAGGTGTAGTTGGAATTCATTAACAACTGTAGTACAGGACTACATCTACATCAGATCAAAAAAATGAATTCAACAAACATCACATGCAGCAAGATCACATAGTACTTCAAGGCATCAGGGAAGGCTTTGAAAAGGTATGTAGATGTTTATGTACATCTGTACTATGTAACCACTATAGACAACAAGAAGAGCGTAAATGATAGAAAGTGAACCACATAGTGTAGATTTTTAAGGTAATTGTCTAGTGCTTTCTCCAGACACAGTATTCATGGGCCAAATGTCAGGGTAATAAATTCAGTATGCATTTACAGCAGCAGCAGTTAGAAATTCTAAGTGGTAAATGTTATACATCAAAGTGTACATTAACTCAGTGATGGAGCAGGTTAACTAACTGATGCTGCTTGGAGTTGAAGAGTACATTAAGAGCTGCAGATAGAACCTTTTCTGAGATGCTTTACATTGCTGCCTCAGGCTAAAGGGGAATTTAGCAAATTTAAGGGGAAATGTTGCACGGAAAGAAGGGGTTGTAGACATTCTCCATAACTTACATCTCTCATTTTTGTCAGACATTTCCCAGAAGCTGGTCAAGAGGGTGAGCAACAAGAAGCAGTTATCTATCTACAGCAACCAATGTGCAGGGACTATGATCCTGCAGAATGGCCACAACTAGAACAGCCATCAGTGCCCTTGTATCTACATATACATCTAGGCTTTGGCAATATGACATTGCAAGTTATTTAATCAGCAGGGTGACAGATGGCTGAGTATTCTATCAGTAATTATGAAATGTTCCCAGCCACCATGTATGGAAAACAGCAATGTTATTTCCATCTATCATGGATTGCTACTTACTCTAGACTGGTATACATCATTTCTACTTGCCCTGTGGCAAATTGAAAAAGAGATGTACCTGCAACAACGTGATACAAAAAAAAAAAAAAAAACCTGGAGATAAGCAATATCTGCATTTGATGACCAGTTCTTTAATAAAACTGCATTCTATCAATCCTAAGAAAGATGGAGCAGGCCATGAAATCAATGGTTCCTGTGTTATCAGAGCAGACAATTTTAGGGAGCTATGGTACATGGAGATTAAAGTACTGTTGTTAGGTGAAATAAAAGACTAGAAGGAAGGAGAAGGTGGAACCTAATCATTCTAAGTTCTATTGCAAAGTTTTATGCAGAACTCAAACCCTTCCCCTTCAAGGGCACAGGCATGATGCTAGATACCTGACAATAAAACACCAAAATGTGGGAAGTTTCAAGCTTTTGCTAGAGTCCCCCCCTGACAGTGGTGATTTCATCATGAAACAGCACTTTGTATCTGCAAACAAAAATGCTATTTAAAGAAGGAGACCATCCCAAATGAAAGGATTTCTGTCAATGAATACACGATTTGAAAATAAATAACTGCAGACATCAAGAAGGCTGATGGGTGGTACTATGTAATGGTGAATGAACAACAAGGAGCCGCTTGTTTTTGCTGTCTGTTTTGTGGATGAGAACTTCATCATACATGAAGATTTTGTTACATACATTGACATTAGCAGTGACACTACAGGTGAGAGAATTTGCACAGAAATCTTGCTACAGCTTGAAAGACTGACTCTGGATCCATGTAAGATGAGAAATCAATGTTCTGATGGGGCTGGCAGTCCGAGTAGGAAACAAACCTGTAGGACCAAGGACTGAAGCACAGTATACAAAGGCCTTGTGGTTTTGTTGTGGATCCCATCAGCTGAACAGGTGCATAGTGGCAGTCTGTGAGAATCAGCTGATTCACAATATGGTGGGAACAGCAGGTAAGACTGGGCCATCCTTTGAATACTCTCCAAAGAGAGGCGCTATGCCAATGGAAGAGAGCAGACACTGTGATGTCAGGAAAGTTAAACTACTATTGAGCAATCAGAGCATGAGCTGAATTTGTTGTGGAGCATGTATATATACTCATCAACACACATAGTAAAGTGTTACTGCTATGTTTCTCACATAAAATGGGTAGTGCAAAAAGAAACAAATGCAGTTAATTATGGACTATTTTGTGCCATCTCTTGTGCAAGTATGGTTATCCACTGATGCACACAGGCTGGTGCATGTGAGATCTAATTTGGTACTAATTTCCTGCCATTTTTCCTGAGATCTTTCAAGGGATGGAATAACAGGTGGTGGTCAGAGTACTGATCTATTTAGTGCACAGAGGTGGTGTGAGGAAGACTGTCACATTTTTGTAGTACTCCTCATTATAAACTGCAGTCAGAGGTTTCTGCAAAGTGGTCATACTGGGTCACAGTAGATAAAGACACCTTATTACAAATGTACAGATTACTAAGTATCTTCTCAGAGCTGCATAGCAGTCTGGAAATGTTTGATATTCTTACAAACACTGCACTCTAGACCTCCAAAATAGCTCCAGTGTTGCAAACGTTTGGATGTACTCTCCAGTTTGGCAAATTTATACTTCTTTGTATAGAACACAAGCAAATGAGACAAAGTACCATGAAGACCTATGAATCCATTATTGTGCATCGGCAGTATGAACCACATGCCGGTGCTTTGGCACACTTCTGACATTATTTATTTATTTGCCTTTTATTAACCAGGTTGGTCCACCTTGAGCCATTTGGCCCATTTTCAGTGGGGACCCAAAGAGAAAAACTCCAGAATACTAAAAACTTTACAATAATGATTACAATACAGTAAAATGTAAGAAATTAACAATTTTCATACAGCAAAGAAGAAAACAATGAAATTAGATATATAAAAGATAACAGAGTCATGTAGAGTATGCAGCAGAGGTACAGATAAATCATGTATATGCAAAGTAAAAGTTTAACAACTTAGTTCAAAAGTTTTTTTATGCTCAAGTCTCAGTTCACCATTAGTTATTACAGTAGAGGTACAAATTAACCCATTTGTATGCAAAAATAGAGTTTAACAACTTAATATGATTGGCATTCTCTAGTCTCAAATCACTGTTTATAAAGTGAAGCAGTAGATTTTTAGTGGATAGTCTTTACATGGAGGAGTAGATTCTTGTGTAATACTTTGATAGGTTGAAACATAGAATTGGTGACGGTATGACAAGAAACATGTACTTGAGTTCATGGAGGATTGTGGCGTGAGCAGATTCTTGAGTTCAGGAGGTAGTTTTTGACTTCAGTTTTGAAGCAGCTGGTGCTAGAGATGTTACGATTATTAGGGGGTAGCCTATCCCAGACTAGGGAGACAGAATGTCTATAAAGGAGTTTGCCTATGTCTTTGGGAGGTTTACAGATATGTAGAAGGTTCTGGTCTGAGCTATGAAGTGGGTGAGCTGGAGAGAAGTAGGATACTAGTGAAGAGAGTGAGGGACAGGCCAAAGATTTATTTAGTAGGGAGTGAGTGAGCTGCAGCTGAGAAAGAAGTAGGAGATGGGGGAATTCAAGCCACTGGAGTTGGTTTAGGCCAAGGCAATGATGAGACGTGTATGGTAGGTTACTGGCGAATCTGGCTATGCCATTATATGTTTGTTCAAGTTTGGATTGGAGTGATGACTGGACATGAGTAAGGACAGGAGAGGCATAGAGAAGGGAAGGGAGGAGAAAGGCTCAAGCAAGAGACGGTCTAGTTTTGGGAGCTAGAAATTTTTTGTTTCTGTATAGAAGGCCTTTTTTTTTGGTTGCTGTTTTGATACACTGTTATTTATGGATGTCAAACTTTAGCTGGGTGTCAATTATAGTTCCAAGTAGTTTGGTGTGGGGATCAGGTGTGATGGGAGCTTTACTGAGAGAGAGAGAGAGAGAGAGAGAGAGAGAGAGAGAATGGTAAAAGAGGATTTGTGGTGTGAGAGGGATTTGGGGAAGAAAAGTAGGAGCTTAGTCTTTTTGAGGTTAAGTATAAGTTGGTGTTTGGTTAGCCATTTCTCAACAGATGAGAAAGTAAGTTGTGTTATGGAATGGAGTTTAGAGAGGTTATCAGAGGTAGAGATGACAGTAAAGTTGTCAATGAATTGTATGAAGGAAGATGTGCAGGAGGAGTGTAGAGCATTAGTGAAGATGTTGAAAAGGATGGGGCCAAGGATTGAGCCCTGAGGGACACTGGTTTGGAGAGGTAGGAAAGGAGGAACAGGCAGATTGCCATCTAATAGACTGAAGTCTGTTTGAGAGATAGTGAAATAACCACAGAACAGTGTGGGGGGGGAGGTTGAGTTCAGTTAGCTTGGCAATAAGCTTAGAATGAGACACAGTATCGAAAGTTTGGAATGGTCGAGAAAGAGACAGGATACTAGATAGTTGTTGTCCATGGCTTCTGCAACAGCATGTGTGAAGGAGAGTAGGACAGTGGAGGCACTATGTTGAGGTCTAAAGCCATACTGTGTATGGGTTAGGAGACTGCCATCAGTTAGGTACTTAAGAAGCTGCTTATGTATACATTTTTCAAGGATTTTGGAGAGTGGACAGAGAATTAAAATGGGTCTATAATTCAAAGGATCTCTGGAGTTACATCCTTTGTGTAGTGGTATGGTGTAAGAAGATTTCCAGGAATCAGGGACAGTGGATTCTTGTAAGGACTGGTTAATTATGATAGAGACGATGATAGAGACGGGATATACTATAGAGTGAGCTGTGGTTTTAAGGAGGAAGGAGGAAGGAGAGCAAGATTTTATTTTAAGAAGGAGGGATTTTATGTACGTGGTGGAAACAGGTTTAAGAGAGAAAGGAGTGTTTTAGCTTGTTTTTTGTGTGGTATGAGAAGAGTTATGCAATCATACACATGTTAAGCATATGCATTATGTACTGTACATTGACAAGCTCCACTACCTGAGACTCAGAAATCAAATTAGAAACATGATTTCCATGCTGCTGTTTTCTTAGGGTTATACTAGGCTAACTACTCTTGTGGGCCATTTTAAGCCTAGCCAATTAACCCATGTGAGAATCAAACCCTGCAGCTTGTGTCTGTAAGGCAACTATCTTAACCATTATGCCAAACTCCCTGTGGTATAAATTAGTACCAGGCTAACTGTCCTTGTGGGCAATTTCAAGCCCAGCCAATTAAACTACATGTGAATCAAACCCTGCACCTTGTGCCTATAAGTTGAACACCTTCACCACTATGCCAAACCCCCCATGGGATGTTCCTTCTCAGGAACATCACCAATGTCTGAGGATATCAAAATGACACTGACTATCTTTGCAGCAGTTCTTTCATGGTGTATGAGCAAGAGTAGGATCACACTTTATCTCATTCATGTCTGGTTAAGGAATGGCTATCGGGACACCAAAATGTTCAATTCTATAATGCTGATGCCTGTTATAACCTGGTTTAATTGTTGACCACAGCTACTGCCATTACCAGATCAGGGTAAAAGTGCAGTCATCATCATGATGGCCAGAGACATCGACACCCTAGTGATCTCTGTTTGTGAGAACCTGTGGTTAGGCACTTGAGGAACTGCTCTTGCAACTGACAGGTCTTTGTCTCATGAGGCAGTATAACTTTTCCTATGCTACTTTCTGTGTGATGCTACCATATCTGGTAGAGGTGGTGGTGGTGTAACATAGATATACAGATTTACTGTAGTGTGTCTGCAGACCTGTTAAGTGGTGATGTTGTAAATTTATGTTAACATATTTACAGAGAAACACTCCTGCTTGCTAACTGGGCACAAGCATTGGGCTGTAGGTTATAAATGCTGTTCATTTATTTTATTTTACACCTGTCATAGTTATTTGATATGGTCTTTTCTCTTACAGAGATACTGGTATAAGGACTGTGAGCTTACAGCAGGAGGCAAAATAGACTACCACACAGGTTAGCTTTCCTCTGCTGACAAACACTGAGATATTTTATATATAACAGTTTCATTTTTTGACTTGTTTACTTATAGCAAACTTATTAGTGTATCTCCCCACTGCAGGTCCAGACCAAGTGTGGTCAGAAATAACTCAAATACATCCTAGCTCTACTTAGACTGTAGTTGTAGAGGTTGTTGAGGGTCATAGTGTCTTTCTAGAGAGGTCTCAAACTTCAACTGGCATGTAGCCTGTCACGATTGTCAGAAGAGGGAAAGCTGTGGACTGATGGGGTGGTAGAGGTTGTAGTAGAGAGTGGAGAGACTCATTCCCAGAACAGAAAACCTTATGGAGGAAAATGCAGATTTACTCACCTGGTTAACCTCAACCACCAACCTCCAAAGAGGGTATGGCACTTCTGGACTCATTGCTGACATATTAGATGGTGGTAGATCACACTGCAGTGGAGCAGAAGACATTATGCTGTTTCTCATACCCCACCCTACTTACAGCCTACTGTACCCCTTCTTCTTGTATCCAGACCTATACCCTGTGTATTGCCCATCCGTCACTATAATCATTTGTCTTCTTTTTTGTCTGTCTCCAAACCATGTCTCTCCTAGTGTGTGCACATCCAAGCCTGACTGACTGCATTGTTTTATGTTTTTCTGTTGTAATAATACAACACTGTTCCACCTGTTCTTCCCTTTCCTTCCTGTCACTCTTCCGTTTTTTCCCTTCTTTCAACTTAGAGTAAAGGAGACTGTATCATAACAGCAACATTAATGACATACCTTTCCCACAACCTGTACTCGTCTATATGCCATCCAGTTCTGGTTACTTTTCTTTTCTGCTCTTCCCCTTTTTCTCTGCTGTTCTATCTACGCCTTTCCTGCCATTGGGGTCCATCTTTATGGACACCATAGCACTGTAGTTGCAAACACTGTATGGCTATATGGCTTCATGAACCCCTTTTTTTGCATCCTGTTAAGGGATGTTGTAGCACATTTAACATACTTCTGTATGCACTGTTTTATATTAAAATTCATCTGTCTGTAAAGAACTGATTTTATCTCACATGACATTCAATGAAGGTGACATGCGTTCACTTTATGAACTGTGCTTTGCTGTTCTGCACATATGTTTCAATGTAGCGACGTGTCTGCATGTGTATTTATTTTACTGCGTATCGAAGTAGATCAGAGCACAGCTATCTTCATGAAAAGCTGCTGCTCTTGTTTTGGATATATAATTAGCATATGCGTTGTTATGCAGCACTGTCAGCCTCTGCAAACCTTACCCAGGTACGCAGCACATCTCTTTGATTCTCAGATATAGTCAGTAAAATGCCTAAGTAAGAGTAGAAGCAGCTCAAGCATTTTATGCAAAGGCATACTAAGGCATACTCAAGGGATGTTAATAAGAAAAATTCAGAACTGGGAGTAAATAAATGTGTCATATTGCTTCAGGAGATGGGTACACTAAAAAGGATACAAAAGATAAGCGTGCTTGATCCCTAAGAGCCAATTCAAATGCTCAAATTAGAGAAATTAAACAAAATAATGAACTAGATAAATGCTACTATTGTGTGCTGTATTGACTATTATGCATCAAGTAGGCTATAATATGCCAGAGTTGTTAGCTTCAAACTTTTAATACCATTCTTTGCAACCATCCTGTAGTAATAATATAATATTATCTGCGCCAATCCATTTTGGACTGGATTCTAATATCTGATCCCTCACTTGCATCCCAGGTAGGCTGTCTGCCAGACAGCCTAAGTGACCATCAGCCCACTTTCCTACTCAGAAAAAGAACTCACCATATTACTCAACCATTTCTCAGAGTAATCAGGAACAAAAAAGAACTTTATACCCGATGACTTTATCTCTGCCCTAAAACAATGCAACTGAAAACCACTAACACAACTAGCTCTAGGTGAAGCCGTTGACTATTTTAACTCATCCTTCTTAGAAAAATACTAAATGATCACGCACCCACCAGAACCATTAAAACTAAAGCTACATATGCTCCCTTGTTAACTAGTACTACTAAAGCCATCCTCAAGGAAAGAAACACAGCATTGCTACAGTACCACAAAAATAGAACCAAATCCACAAAACAACACTATTTAGAACTCAGCAGTAAAGCCAAAAAGCAAGTTAAACTAGATAAAATTAACCACTATCAAAACCTCCAATAAAAAGATAATCACACCCCCCAAAAATTCTAGTCAGCTGTGAACTTTTTACTTCTACCAGGGAAATATGTAACCCCATCCCCAGCTATAAATCATAACTTAGAAGATATCCCCACCCAGTTTAATAAATACTTCACTGAAAATGTTAAGATCCTTGCAGATAGCCTAAACAATAGTACCAACAGTCACCCACCCCTCACCCGAAACAACAAACTCACCTATGACAACCCCAACTTCTGCCTAAACCCAGTTCCAGCATTTAAAAAATCTTCCACAAGCAAAAACCAACCTTCCTAGCCACAGATAACTTACCAGCTGAATACCTACAAATAGCCACAATAGCTATAGCCCACCCAGTCACAATTCTCATAAACAGATCAATATCAGAGTGTAAAATACCCACTCTGTGGAAAATTTCCCACATCATACCCACTGCATAAAGGAGGTAATTCCACAGAACTAAACAACTATTGACCCATAGCTATCTTATCACCTCTATCAAAAATACTCAAAAAAGTCATACACACGCAGCTAATGAACTTCCTTCTACAAAATAACCTCTTATCCAAATATCAACATGGATTTAGACCCTTCCATAGCACTACCACTGCTCTCCTGTCCTTTACCAACACAATCAATAATCACAGAAATAGGGGCCAACTAGTCTCAGCCACTTTTCTAGACTTGTCCAAAGCTTTCGATATGGTCAGCCATAATATACTCCTCAAAACACTATCCAACCTAAATATGAGTGCCCACTCCATCTCATGGTTTACAAACAGCCTATCAGGGCAACACAAAGTGTTATTATGGCAAAATCAACTCTCCGCTCTGCTACCAATACCCTCAGAAGTACCTCAGGGCTCTATACTCGGCCCATTACTTTTCTCTCTATTTACTAACCAATTCTCCACCACCACACCCAATGCCTCAGTCATTCAATATGCAAACAACACCACTCTTATATGTACAGCCACATACTACATGACCTCCACATACTAACCCAAGAAAACATCTCCCTTGCAGAGACTTGGTTCAGAAACTCCCAACCTATCTTAAATCCAAATAAAACAAAACTTCTCATTTTTTGGCCAGGCAAATCCCCTCCATCTGATAACTTCTCCATAACCTCCTTAAATAATACCATGATAACCCCCACCTCCCACACCAAGCTCATTGATATTCATATGGCTCAGACTATTAAAAAAGTACACAAAAAACTTGGACTCCTGTATCAGAACAAACCATATCTCAATAAGCAAATTAAAGTTATCATACCTAGGATACATTTACTGTCCACCCTCCTCTGCGCTATCCCAATACTGACCAACCTACGCAAGACCGACCTAAACAAACTAGAATCTTGTTACAACAAAATTGCTAGATTTGCTACTGAAACCTCTTATAGGACCCATCATTGTGTAGCACTCAAACAGCTAAACTGGTTAGAACTGCCTCACCTACTAAAAGTCAACCAATTAATACAAGTACATAAGCTATTATACTACCTAACTAAAATTCCAGCACTGCAAAAGCTGGTTACACCATATGCTACAACAAGAACCTTAAGATCAACAACCCAAAACCACCTACAAGTCATCAAACATAATAATGAAGCCGGAAAAGCTGTTTGGCAATTCCATCTCAAAAGCATGGAATAACCTACCTTGCCACCTTACCTCCATTAACTCTACAATACAATTTAAAAAACTCCTCAAGGCCTATTTTATGAACATCTGGCTATGGTCCTGTAACCCCTCAGGATAAACAATAAATCGACAGACTGTCCCCACCTCATAAATATTACACCCTCAATGTAAAACACCCTCATACACACACTCACCTGGCTTAACATCACTACTTCACCATCAATAACTCAGTATCTAGTATCTTAGCTTTTCAGCTATATAGAACTAGATAGTAAAACTGAATGCCCTATGAGCCAGGGGCTGTATTACATCTGCTACCTAGCCTCTCTATCTTATACTACTGATTCAATATACTCCTGCACTATCCCATTGTACTCCAGTCCTACTTTTAAATTGCATGCACAAATTTCATGAAAGCATGTACTCTGGTTGTTAATTTTTTTCAATGTAGCATTGCATTTCTATTTAATTTTTCTGTGTGTTATGCTGTGTTCTATTGCATTTCATATTGAATCTATTTTAATTAATAATTGCATTGTAGTGACTGTATGTAATTCTCATGTGATTTATGATTCTATGTAAACATTATGTATTAATTGGAGCCTTTCTCCCCGGGCCTCCACCGAAAAAGGATCTGTGTTCAGTCGGACTTTCCCAGTAAACAAATGTAAAATAAATAAAATAAAAAATCTGACACAGCAGAACTCAAACAGGAGTTCTTTTTTTTCTCCTCACTTTGTATTCTACAATCAAAATGCTGCTTGTTCTGAGAAAAACTGAACACGTATTTATGAGAAACTGAATTTCTAAAATTGAGTTTAGATGTCTTTAATAGGTGGGAAATCTAATTAAATGATAGATGTATTCTGTAAAAAATGTTAAAGCATGACAGTGATCTACACATAGGACATTACAAGAACTGGCTAAAGGAAACCACACAAAAATCATCAAGACCCATGCTAAAATGTTGCCCTGTCATGTTCAGTGCATCTGAAGATGTGAAACCCACTGAGAAGTGTGTCGGTATTGTATAAATACTATTAAAAGAAAACTGGGAACATTCAAGACTCTTCAATACGCAACAGATGTTTAGCTTCAACACTCCATGTTGAGAAACAGTGGGCAGTTGCATTCTTAATAATGACAGAGCTGCTGCAGTTACTTTTCTGTGTAACCTTTAGGGAGTTTAATTGTCAGATCTGCCATTAAAACTAAAAGAAAAACACATTAGCTGTCAATACAGTGCAGGAATCTGTGTTAAAGCATCAGCCACTTTTACTGCTGCTGACAGAGTAACTCAATTACTCACATTAGTTTTAAAGTCCATAGTATAGGCAGAGAATGAATCTTCTTGGGCCCCACTGCAACCTGCAGATCAATCAACAGACAGTAATTTTTGCTGCTTGAATAGTATCATAGAACACCAAGTGTTTTTTTTTTTTTTTTGTGTGTATACATATATGCTGGCATTCGTGTGCATGCGCACGCGCGTGCATGCACACACACACACACACACACGTGCATATGTACACAGGCACACACACGCATGCGCACAGACAATGCATATCTGCAAACATATATATCTATTACATTTACACTGGTGACACAATAATATTTAATCAATATGTAATATAAAAGGAAATCTCACTTTGAAGGTTTATGTGAAAGAATACTTGCTATGCTGTATAGTTTATGTTAGAACTGCCTAACAGTCTGATGCTGTAATATTTTCAGATAATGAACAACATCAGACTAATTATATCTCTGGACAATAAGCCCTCGTGAAATTATTAGACTTAAGCTTGCCTGTAAACTGCACAGGTTCTTCATGTTAGTTTGAGATGGGAGGGGGTTGCATGATTTTCTCATCATGTAATCATGAGCTGCCTCCTGTAAGCCTGGGTTTGAATTCCTACTTATCACCTCCCAGTCATACTGAGTTTAGGGAAGCACATAAATAGATGGTGCTCTTATATATGTGACTGTTACCAAAAGTAATGTAAACATAAAATGATAGCAAATTAAAATGCACATGGTGAGGCAGGGCAGCATTGTTTTACCTCTTGAATGAATACTGTGCACTTTGGGTATGCTGATGGTGGTTAACGGGCTACACAATATAACCTACATTATTGTTCTTCCCTTATACACAGAAGCAATTATGGGGTGGGCTGCACATAGTTCTAAACAATGTGGACCACTGCTACTGTTCCCAAGGCATAAGATAATAAGCAAGATGATTCAGAGAGATACTGAATACTGTTGACCTAGACATTTATATATATACTGCAGCTCCTTTGTATCGTATTTTGTCTTCATACTCTGTGAATGTTGTCCAGAGTTTTGGGGAACTTGAGTTTAGAGACTCAGATTGTCCTTTACTGCTATCTGACAAACCTTGATGGTGCTACTGTGCTACTGTACAAAGTGTCAATTGCTTATTGAGAGCATGACTGGACAATTCTTTATGTACTGTGTAATCCTCATAAACACAATCTGACCAGAGAACTAACTGGAGATGTGTATTTTTCATGTATATGTTATTGGAAGCAAACTTACTTTTTTCAAGAATTTCACCAATATATCACAGTCTTCGAAGAGAGGCACAATAAATGCCATCAATAACTTTATGTGTTAGAATAATGATTATCATGAAAAAATGTATATGATTATTGATGGGCCATTGGGCCATGATGGTCCATGAATTGCCAGAACTCATATATTTACAGACAACCCAATGTTCATATTTATGCATGCCTTACATTTCATATTCTTGATCTGGTGTCAATTTGTTGTCAATGTCATACTAACTTTTAACTTTAATACAAGAAAAAAAAAGCATCTGAGCAAGGACACTAGTTAGCGTATGCTAATTTCTAAAACTCACATTTTTTTTAAGTATGGGAAAACTCACTGCAAATTGTGACAGTATCTCAAATATCATATGTATGATGCACACATTTACCAGTACCATGGGAACTACTATGAAACATTTTAAAGCTCTTTGTTGGGATTGTTACAATAATTCTAGAGAATAGCAATATTGAGCTAGTCTGTTGTACACCTGTTTACAACTTTAAAGTGTATCAGAAGTTTTTTATCCAGAGAGAGTGGGGCGTCTTCATTAGAAGAAGAAGAAGGGGTGGACCAAGAATTTCCAGAATTACCGAGACCTGATAACACTGAGTCTTTTCGGAAAACTTTTCGAGGCTCCAATGGTCAAAACTATGGTACCAGAAAACGAGGTTGGCAAGGACAGGACAACTATAGAGACCCGGGGCAGGGTCGATACAAACAAGGCAAATGGACTAATTGATCAGGTAGAGAATGTTAATACTATGGGATATGTTGTTAATTTGTCTGACTATGTTTTTGATGAAACAGAACTGTCGGTTTTATGTAAAGGTTTAAAATTTATACAGACAGTTCTGCCACGATTGTATGAAATGAAAGGTGAAATTTTTAGTTTAGTATGTAAAATGTACCTAAAAGATTACTTTTACAATAATGGGTGCAAAAATGTTAATGTGTCAATAATGGAAACTGACTCAGATGACATTGATTATTTTTACTCTTGTGAGTCTGAAACTGAGAGTAATGCATATAGCCCATTTGATACAACCACAATTACAACAAGAAGCACTTTTATGCCTCCATGTAAAAAGGTTCATATACACCCCCGGATTCATAAAGCTCGGCTCAAGGCCGGTGTAAGGCTTGCGCCGGCCGTGCGGCGTATATATGAAGTAGTAGCACCATATGCATATTAATGAAGGCATGCAGCCGCCACAGCCACGTGCATAGGAAACGTGCGCGAGTGCATGGGGCGTACTGAAGTTGCGGAGGGAGGCGTGTCAATGTCGGCTGTCGATGAGCAACCTAAACTGCTGAATAGTATAGTCCGCCTGCAGTAATACTCGCACCTATCAGTGTCCGTGGAGACTGAAACGTATACAAAGCATGCAAGATAGTCCCTGCGAACAGAAAATGAAGAAGCAAACACAAATGCACGATAGGGAATAACAGGTCCCTATGCTTGAACAAATGACAGAAAAAACGCGTGCCTGTGGTCCAACGTAGTGTTTATAGCTATACCATGTGGAAGAGAAACATATCATATGCTAGGGCGCCGCCAGGAGGTACATCCAGCCCAATGGAGAGGGTCACCAGCTGACCCATAATGTGAGGGAGGGTACATAGCTGTGCAGATGTGTCCATAACAAAATACAGGAGGAGAAATGTAGATATATGTAGTGACTGTATGTCTGAATCATATCCCACAAGGGATGTAATAGTCACATACAAAAGGTATGTCTGTATCCCACATAACAAATGTGATAGGGAATAGAATACACATGTAAACGAATAAGGAGCATAGAAACAGCTACAACAATAAGGACACATGTAGGCCGAAAGTAGCAGTATGACCCGTACCATCGACTAAGAATACCACCTGTCCCACTTTGCGAGCGACAGTACCTCTGCGGCCAGATGTGTCCTGACACAAGCACGTAAACATGGCAAATGTGCAGAGATTATAGGACATAATTATCCCTCAGACGTCATGTAATAGTGGCATTAAACAGTTGTTCTCCACACATATATTACACAAATGTCATAAGAAAAAGAATAAGCCACTGAAATGCTACAAGACTAAAGCTTAGATATAGGCAAGAGTTGTAAGTTCTATCTGCCGAACTGACCGTAGGTATGTGTCGGCATGGAAAAAGTGTTGTGTCTACCGCAAATGTTACATTGTGGCCAATTGAAAAGGTGGAATCAGTACCGTAGACTGTGGGGAGGCATTGTCCACAACAGTTGGATATGTGGAAGGAATAGCATGGACATCGGAAAAGGTGCCATCCCCCCAATGAGTACAACAGGTCTGCAAATCCCGGGAGTCATCGGTAGAAGCCAAACTAGTATGTGACACAGCCGAACGGGTAGTACCCGGGTATACCAACTAAGTAACGAAAGTGAAGTATGGGCGTGTACCTATGTGTGTGAGGTATAGCACGTGGGAAGCAAACATGGCAGGGTAGTCCACACAACCATAAAGGTACCCGACACCTGTAGGGCAGTCAATGTGCTACTCTGGCTGTGTCATGGCCCAACAACAAAAGTAGTGAGCTATCGGATGTGAGTAATTTGCATGTGAGGGGTGGATGGGTAATGGTAAAACCCGCAAAGGCGATACTGTGTCGTATGCAGAAAAGGTGAACCAGAAGTATAGGAGGGGGCAGCGGGTGAAGTGGACATAAACACAAACACATGGAGAAACAGCTGCAAGACAAGCAGACAGGCCATAGTGTAGAACACAATCCCACAAACATATGTATCATGTACATGTGCGATCAAAATGTATAGATATGTCACCGTCACATACCCACAGGTTGGTCCTGATGGAACTGGCCATAACAAATGCAACACACCTGGATGCATAATGGGCTACCCAGCATACCCTCCACATCACACAACCCAGCTCCGTAACAGAACGTCCACCAAATCCACCCATACATGGCCCACTGGTCCGTTGCAGACACAGCTACACATACCGACCCCTACGCATATGTAGTAGGTATTGTCACTCTAGGCAGTGTCAGGATAGCAAACCATGTATTCCCTGCATGTTAAACCCCCTGCACATTTTCATAAAGCCAAAACACATTTTGATATCGTTTCTGTGTGGAATGGTCCAATTTCTGGAATATCCCTTATGGGATAAGTAACCTGTGTAAATAGTAGAATGGGTATGACGACAAGATGTCCAATCCTGTACATATCTGGACACAAGTCAGAACGTGAAGTACAAGTCCAAGACACTGTCCAGACCTGAGTGGTCATGCATAACCCAGTACCCAGGATAAAACACCTTCCCGTGACGCACATGTCCTCACACAAATATGCGGGAGAATATATCGCACACTTGCATAGTGGCAAACGGCAGAAGGGTGAGGAAGACACCCAACATTAACAGGAGAACCCTGATGAAGTGTGAGGGATACCTAGTGTGTGCCGGTGTGACCGACCATACCTGACAACCTGTGTGAGCTAGATATCTGGACAGAGCCGTGACTACAAGTGAGACAAAGGTACAACAGCAGGTAAAATATGCAAAGATAGCTGTTAGAAGTTATTCTGTTAGAAGTTATTCTATTATTAGTCTGAGTACCCGGGAAGTCCACTGGGCGAAGAAGTGCCCAGTAACAGCGGAGGCCTGGGTAGAAAAGCTCCACAAGCAATACAAGGAAATAAAGGCTACATAATGTTAAAGGTAAAATACAAGAGTAAAAGGCATACAGTCAGGAAATACACATGCATAACATGTGCATAATAAGACAGTGCAAATCCAGAGTTTGTAGTGGTAATACAGAAATGTACAACAATGATATACTGGGAGTCAAGTTAGTGTCAGATAAGTTTGGTTAAGCTGGAGGTTAGAGAGGAGCAGGAGTAGAGCTCAGAGGAGTGAGATCCATAGAATGTATAACAGGTGCAAGTAGGAATATATCCATATGGATGGATAAACATAGATATATCATAGAATGACAGTTTGCACAATGGCATTAATGTCCGGAGTATGAAGTCTGAAACTCAACTGTCTGCCAGCATGTCCCGACATCTGTCCCTAATGCCAAGCTACTGCTGTGCCAGAACACAACAGCGTATTACAGAGGTTCGTACCATATCAGTCCAGATACTCGCAGAATGACCAGAGTGTTGGCTCATAGTGTTGTGTGCCTCTGGCAACCTGCGTCTGTCCGGTAAATAGGTGTGGATTGACGTCACGAAATAATGAGCACTCCACATCCCACAGAAGAGTCATGACAATGCAAAACCTAGTATTCTATCAACGTTATAAGCTTGTAAGGAAACTAGTTAAAATGTGTCCCTCTTACTCTCCCCATCATGTAGGGTTTGCGCAGATTTGTTGCTCAAAGAGGTCGAGAGGTATGGTCCATACATATGTACAGTAGCAAGCCATGACATTTGTGTAATGTACAACTGCATACCTGTAGTCACAACATGTCCAAGAAAATAATCCCTGAATGAATGAATACAGGTAATAGTCAAATGTGAATGGGAACCCCCCCCCCTCACCGTGGAGTATGGACCATAACAACCCCACCCATAATATGTACAGCCAACAGAATAAGCTCCTGATAGGTGCCCAAACACATGTGTCTATAAATACAGGTAAAATGTTCATAATAGGGAAATGCTCCTGTCCACATGCTTCATCTGACATTTGAACTTGGCCAAGGAAGTTCTGTTCACCAGGCGGACAAGCCCATACCCAGATCACTACATGAACACCCTGACATTCAGAAATGTGTATGTGATACGACTATATGCCCTGGTGTTCTGCATATCCTCGGAGTGATTAACAATGCAGCTCGGGTCCACAGCAGTAGGCAATACGGAATGTGTAATATGTAGTACCGCGTTTCCCACAGCAGGTGAATGGATGCCTGTGTTGAAAGTGAAGCGGTGAGGCGTATGTTGATGTAGCTAAGTACTATGGGTATGCATATCAATGAGGCAGAACAGCAACAGAATACTGTTTCCGGCATCCGTCCAATGTGAATGCAGTCCCAGGTTGAACTATGACTACTGCAGATATCCCTGTAAAGTGTAATGAATGCGTTCGTGCTGTACACACAGTTAAATACGTAAAGGTGAACCATGTGTTTCACACCAGTCCGTAAATTGGACTACAGATAAGTAAGTGTTACGGTCAGACGTATGAAAGGCCGTGCAAGCACACATTTATTAAACAGATGTAACCCACAACATGTAAATGCAAGTGCGCCTGTGCGTGTGTGATCCGCTCACAGCCTAGTAAATGAATGCTGTTTCCTCCACTTTAGATATACATGGCTCAAACCTGTTAACCCCGTAAAGTATGAAACCAGACAAAGGCATGCAAACTACCGGTACAAATAGGGACAAACCCCAGATATGTGCCAGAACAAACATAGAAAGTGGATAGAATAACGGGTGTGTCAGTAGCATGGATTCTCTGAAGGGTATGCAGTCGTAACCTGAACTGCTTGCCAGTATTTCCCAACGTAAGTCTTTAATGAAATGCCACTACATTGCCAGATAGACACAAGGTTATGAAAACACACTGAAGATAAAGAGGCAACCAGCTGTACATTCTGCGACAATCTGTACAGTGGAAAGGTATGGTATGGATATAGATATATGTGTATACACATAATCCACAGACGTAAACCAAAGCAAATTATGAAATGAGGACTGTACATGTATATATGTATACACAACAAACGTATGTCCCGTAGATATGACATATGTACATAAATAGGCCACGGCATAGCTAATATGGGTAGACAAACAGACATGCACGAAAGGTGAATAAACCGCTGCTTTCCAAACCATTGGCCAGAAAGTGACAGTCCAGCAAGTTCTACACTTTAAACATGCATATAGGTGTCCATTGCAGGACCCCAAAAATTGATCCATACATAGTGTCAACCATCATTGACGCAAAATAAGTGACCTCAGCAAATACGATATAGCTGTACATGCAACAGTAGCAGGTGCAAGGGCAAAGACACATGTGTCGATAGAATGTATGACGTACGAACTGATATCCGGAGAGTGGGGAGTGCATATAAGTGTCTCCACACTTTAGTACCGCTCACATTAAACATGTGTAATGGGTACTGTGGAGGGGTGTCAGGTATGGGAATCATGGGTATGCAGAAATGTGCCTAGGTGTTGTTTGGCAGAGATTTATTAGGTCCGCCCCATGGGGGTGATGTAGGTATAGCACACGCCTATATTCTCAATAATGGGGCAAACCATCCACTGGATATTGCGTAAACCATTGTGGGAATATGTAGGGCCCTATATGAGTGTCATTTAGGCGATTATCATGGATGGACATGCGTACGACCAAGATGGTAACCATACCTGGCAAACTGTCAGAATAAGACAGCTGCACTAAGGCATAGTACATGAAATACAAATAGGGACTATATTAGATATACCCCAGACAAAGTCAGAACATTGATAGAATACTGGCGTAGCCAGGAATATGAATGTTATGAGTGTTACTAATCATGACATAGAAATGTCAGTCACTATTATCTAACCGCACAGTTCGTAATGCCTTGCCAGTAATTTACCAGAAAGGCACATTACTATGACAAATGTAACAAGAGCAAAGGTCAAACGTCAGGCGTTTACCCATAATGTGTACAGGTTAGTGGTATGAAGGTAACCTGTCCAAAATACATGTACAGAACTAGTGATACTAGGTGGACAGGTGAGAAGAAAGACGTCAGGACAAATGACAAAACATGTACAAGTCATACGCATGTACTCCGACAAATGTGAATGACAACGTATGCCCTGTGAAAGTCAATGTGGAAGGTTAATAGACTCAAAAGAAATGTGTCCCTCAGGGTGTCATGCAGTGTCATCGTTACAATGTCCAGTCTCCCATACTCGTACGTGAGCTCTGCCACTGACGGAAAGCGCAAATACCGGCGTACACATACGGTACATGATAGACTAATTAGTGTGGATAAGCAGCTGTTGGCCTGTGTGAGGAATACAACCCTCTGGGTGGGTGTGTCCTGCAATATAAATGTAATGGCATGTGGCCTGTGATGCTGCCATACAGTGTGTGTATTGGTGTCAGAAAGTTGATATCTTGTATTAGACACATACTCCGCAACTGTACAGATTTATGCAGAATGTGCAGAGTTCTGCCTCATATGTTTGATGTATTCCACGTAAAATCAGTACCATTCTGGCAAATTCCTGAGAACTGAAGTCATGAAATAATGACAAACATGTGAGTTTAAGACACCAAATCCGTCAGAAAAGTCATACTAATGCAAAACCTATTATTGTGTCAACTATCTACATTTGTAAGAGCAATATGTAAATACTGCCCCTATGTGTCCCACTATCAGTTAAGGCTTTGTCCAGATGTTCGCTCTAGGAGGTGGAGTGGTATGATCAGAAACAGATACATGTGTGAGAAAACAGCATTATCGACTGCAAGATAACGCAGAAGGTATGAAAAGCGCTGCAGTAGGACGTTCAGTACTGTCCGCAGGTATGTGCTGACATGTCAAATGACACAGCAGTCTACATGAAGTACCTATAGGGCTGTCACCTTTACAAATGATGAAAGTGGGACATACCCACAGCCATGCACACAGCACAAATAGACATACACACAGCAAAACTAGGCCATGATACATGAAGCCTCCGGCGTGTATGAGTAGAGTGAGAGTACAGCAAGGATAGATGTCTGCCAAGCTATACAGCAAACGCCTGTAAGGGTGTGTAACACCGCCCGTAACACAAACATTGCACGGACAATGTTGGGATTTGCAACATACCCCATTGGTATGTGAAAGCTATGCAAATATGCGATACATGAAACAGTCAGCTGTCCATGCAAGAGCAGAGTTATGGGTAGAAAATATATATAGAGAGAGAGAGAGATACAGACATACACACACACGTGGCAGGGTTGTGAGCAGAACATGGACGTAACCACTGTACCACACAACAGCATTACGCAGTGACAGAACGTGCAACCGTGAGTAGTAGATCACGGAAATCACACAGGCATACGTCTAGCCTGTAGACAGCGGCATCAAAGGCAAAGATGCCACACAGATGTTATGGTGAGTGAATACTGTAAAAGCAATGTACTGTTGTCATGCAGCTGGAAACACACACACACACTTGGCAGGGCTGGGAATAGAACTTACACCTAACTACCCTATCATACTACAGCATGATGCATTTACAGAACGCGCTACCGAGATTACTAAACACAGCAGTCCCACAGGCATCCTTCTAGGTGCATGTCAACATCTGCAAAGGCAAAGATGTCAGCAGGATATATCTGTGGTGTGAAGCGTCTAAAAGCATAACCTGAGTCCCCAGGCGGACGGGAGCATGCGCACACACGCACACATTTGGCAGGGCTGGGAATCGAACTTACACCTAACTACCCTATCACACTACAGTATGACGCATTTACAGAACGCGCTACCGAGATTACTAAACACAGCAGACCCACAGGCATTCTTCTAGGTGCGTGTCAACATCCACAAAGGCAAAGATGTCAGCAGGATATATCTGTGGTGCGAAGCGTCTAAAAGCATAACCTGAGTTCCCACGCGGATGGGAGCATGCGCACACACACACACACACACACACACACACACACACACACACACTTGGCAGGGCTGGGAATTGAACTTACACCTAACTACCCTATCACACTACAGCATGACGCATTTACAGAACACGCTACCGAGATTACTAAACACAGCAGTCCCACAGGCATCCTTCTAGGTGCGTGTCGACATCCGCAAAGGCAAAGATGTCAGCAGGCTATATCTGTGGTGTGAAGCATCTAAAAGCATAACCTGAGTCCCCAGGCGGACAGGAGCATGCGCACACACACTTGGCAAGGCTGGGAATCGAACTTACACCTAACTACCCTATCACACTACAGCATGACGCATTTACAGAATGCGCTATGGAGATTACTAAACACAGCCGACCCACAGGCATTCTTCTAGGTGCATGTCAACATCCGCAAAGGCAAAGACGTCAGCAGGATATATCTGTGGTGCGAAGTGTCTAAAAGCATAACCTGAGTCCCCAGGTGGACGGGAGCATGCGCGCGCACACACACACACACACACACACACACACACACACACACACACACACACACACACTTGGCAGGGCTGGGAATCGAACTTATACCTAACTACCCTATCACACTACAGCATGACGCATTTACAGAATGTGCTACCGAGATTACTAAACACAGCAGTCCCACAGCCATCCTTCTAGGTGTGTGTCGACATCCGCAAAGGCAAAGATGTCAGCAGGATATATCTGTGGTGTGAAGCATCTAAAAGCATAACTTGAGTCCCCAGGCGGACGGGAGCATGCACGCGCATGCACACACACACACACACACACACACACACACACACACACACACACACACACTTGGCAGGGCTGGGAATTGAACGTACACCTAACTACCCTATCACACTACAGCATGACGCATTTACAGAACGCGCTACCGAGATTACTAAACACAGCAGTCCCACAGGCATTCTTCTAGGCACGTGTCAACATTCGCAAATGCCAGGACGCCGGCAGGGATTGTATAGAGAGTGTATGATCAGACATAGTACTGTCCCATGACAAACATATACAACCACACGGCAGTGGTGTACTCGGGGCAACTATACATGTATGGAGCACTACAACAACAATACATAGACACAGTACGCACCACAGACAGTACACCCTTCCAGATAGTCACCCAGTGTGTACTTGGTAGGCATCCATCCTGACATTGAAGATGGAAATCCATTGCCTGGATGACCACCATGGCAATACAGGATGTCAACAGCCATGCCCATTCACAGAGGGACATCACTGACACAAGGTGTCACTGGCCATGGCCACACACCTGGTAATATACGTCAGTTCGGACTGTACTGTGTGTCGATCTACACAACGGCGTACTGGGCATGCTCACACACTTAGCTGTTGCAAAGGGCCGTCTTGCATGCAGATGGAGTGTAAACACAGAAGGTCTCAGTTTGGACTGTACCGTGTGTCCATCTACACAACTGCGTACATGGACTGTACTGTGTGTCCATCTACACAACAGCATACTGGGCATGCTCACACACTTAGCTGTTGCAAAGGCCTGTCGTGCATGCAGATGGAGTGTACACACAGAAGGGCACAGTACAGATATAACTGTCCTCACACACAGGGCGGTCACACATGCAGTGACCTGTACACACACAGCTGCCATCACAGCTGTCACAGGTGCAGGTCACACACATACACACTGCAGTGTACACTGTAGCTGTCAAGTCATCACCATGTCGTCGGAGCAGCACTACACAGCCTTACAGACCACAACACCATGTGACACATGACCATTGGGCTGTACAGAGGTGTACACCAGCTGTGCAGAATACACATGTACCAACAGGGATCCAACAGGTGTTATGCATTGCAATGATACCAGTATACATGAACAGGTCAGCTCAAGACATACCACGGCCCTTACACAGCTGTGACACATGACTGTTGCTGTACACCAATGAACACATGTCTGGATATGTCATACATGTGATTGTGTGGATGTGTGCATGGACTGCACACACAACACATACATACATAGCCTTTGATGTACCTCGTGCATAACAGTGGCCTAATCAATGCTACACACGCAAATGGAATGTGGGTCCATGTTTGTTGAATGCTCACACTACAGGGGGTAGCAATGTTGACCGGGACACATACCCTTGTACTGGTCGCCTGTGACACCCATGATATCATACCACAGTCCATGTGTTATGTATGTCAACACACATGTCCAACAATAGCAATGCATACAAACATGGCAACAGGAGACACATGTGACATCTGTACTGTGCATGCAGCAACCATGCATGTGCAGTGGCCGATGTCCGTAACATAGTTGCACCTAACTACGACATGCAGTCGCAATGCAAACCCATCATTGACACCTGTATACGGTGACATACAAACAGCACGTATGGAGGGATGTGTGTACATAAAGTGGTGAACCACCTGTGTAGATGTATGTGTGCAGGGGGTGGCTCACAGTTGTGTCACACACCATCCTATCATGCCATGTGTAAACAGTACGCTATGTCGCTGTTACATGACGGTGCTGACATAATGCATACATAGCGGTCAGGTGTTACCAACTATATGTCACATGGCACCTGTAACACCTACAACCTCCCGTGTGCATATAGCAGCACATTTGCCAGATATAGCGTTGGCATACATAATGCAATCAATACCGCTGCATGTCTATCAAATGTGTCATCATATGGCAGGTGTATCATTCCCAGCACTGCCATGTGTGTCCGAATGTGTGACCAGAGATGCCACATATTGTGGGGAATATGTCCCAGTTGTTACACATCCCTGTACACCGTTGTAGAGATCTGTACGTACGTCAGTGTGGGAAGCATGACGTCGGCCGGTGTGGTGCATCACACACGTCGGCTGTCTGTATACACGTGTGGTCACCACATTGCGTGTGTGTCTGTATGTATGTCTGGTGCTTGGTATGAGGGTGTATGCTAATATACAGTGAGAAATGATCACTAACCCCACGTGGTGACTAAACCGTAATGGTGATGCAGTGCACTACCCTGTTGATGCCATAGGTCCCAGTCATACTGGCTACCTGTGCATGTTCCTTCTCTGTGACACGTCGTGTGGGTGCATAGTACTGTGAGGGTGATGACCACATAGGCAAGGGTCCCCACCTGAACACTATGGGGTGTGCGTTATAGTGGTGTACACCCTGTGAATGTGGCCATGTTCCCATACTGTTACAGGGTCCTACTGCTGCACAGTGTGGCCTCCAGCTTCCAAGTGACACCTCACATCATCATTGGCCAGACCGCTGTTTACAACCCCTGCACCATGTCACCATACCTGTAATGTGTCCTGCTATGTATGTCATGTCTCTGTCCAGTGTAGCCTGTGGCACTGACCACATGCGTCAGGTGCAGTATATCTGTGTCATGTTGGTGTTTCCAACAGTCAGGTTGAGGGTACATGTAGCATGCTGATATTGCCAGATGTGCTTGTGAGTAATCCACAGTTACACATGGGGGACTGCAAACACTGCTACCTGTAGGCACATACAAGTACACCATAGGAGGGAACCAGGGTATCACAACCAACATGGTGCTACAAATGTAACCAAGACACATACCGTGAACAGATCACAATGCATGCTGCACTTGCACTACATGATATGACCGGTGCATGTCGACAGTACACAACCTATGTCACATACACATCTCTCAGTATTCACACACAACCACTGCAACATACACATCCTTCACTATGCATACACAGGTAATATTACATACACCTCTCACTATTCTGTTCACCCTGTGCATCAGAATATTTTTGCATAATCCTGCACCGATGGTGTGGATGACAGGGATGTGGCACAGGCTTCATCATATGCACAGGGTGATATGTTTTCCAGGGGCATAGGCTGCACCAATGGATAACATCATGTGTGTGTGTAAGGGCCGGTGAGTTGATTGGACATGTCTGTTCAGAATGCATGTGGATGTTGTGGAGCCCTACAGTTGTGCTTACTGTGTGCGTGTATGTGTGTACATAGTTCTGCCATTTGTGAGGCCTACACGGGGTATAATTGACAGCCCCAGATTGTACAGACCAGGTTGTACAGCTCACTGTGTCCATCCATGTCCACGTGACCTGTGCCTGCCTGGGGTTGCACGGGCACTACCAGGTGGAGGTACAGAGTGGCTACTGTCCGACAACACATGTCCGCTGGAACCGTGTCCCCACTGAGAACATCCAGGGCCACGTCCACATGGCCTTCTGTGTCCTGGTGTTGTCAGTGCAGCACTGCTACTGCTACTGGCACTATGGGAGTGGGCATGTGAGGTGGCACGCTCACGTCAACCTACACTAGGTGGTGTTGCTGGCCTACGTCCACGTGGCCTACGCCTCACTCCTACCAGATGTTCCAGCACAGACAGCTCCTGCTCACGGATTGCCATGCCTCAGTCAAGGATTCCGACCATTTCACCCAATCGCCTATCCAGAACATCAGCAATCTGCTGTTGAGCATTCACCAATGCCTGGATGTTGTCATTTAGGGTATGGATAGCAGCCCTCTGCAGCCTCTGCCCTTCTTTGTTATGCCATTCAGCACATGCCTTTGCCAACATTACAGTCTGGAAAATGCGTCTGGTGATACCAGCTGCTGCGCTCTGTCCTGCAGGTGCATGTCTGCCAGAGGTCCTCCTACGAGCAGCACCGGCCACATGCCTGTGTGGCACATCTGCAGTCATTACACTGACATCATGGTGTGTAGACACACCTTCTGTAGCCACCATACATTTCTGTTCCATGCTAACAGACGCTGACTGTCTTTCCTCTATGGCCACTGGTGATGCGGTATGTGTTGGCAGCAGAACTGTGTGTGGGGAAGAGGGGGACATAGCTGGGATGGTAACCATTGGCACAGATTCAGCCCCTGACAACCCTGCCTGCACCTCATGCATATGTTCATCACCGCTAGTATCTGTGGGGACACTAACATCAGATGGACCGCAGGAGGGTAACGCACCTACATCACCTGTGAATACAAAGAAATACTGTAAAGTACAATAGACACAGACACAGACACACACACACGCACACACACACACACACACAGACACACACACACACACACACAGACACACACACAGACACACACACACACACACACACACACACACAGACACACACATACACAGACAAACACACACACACACAGACGCACACACACACACACACACACACAGACACACACACACACAAACACAGACACACACACACACACACACACACACACACACACACACACAGACACACACACAGACACACACTGACACACACAGACACACACAGACACACCGTGCATGTGATTTGTCAGATAGCATGCAGCATACCTGTGATAAAACAGAGGGCATGTAGCTAAGACATTAATAGTGTTAGTAAGCATACCTCACTGGGGTGCAGACTACAGCAAGCAGGTGTCATATCAGTAGCCATGCAGTTCACACAATCATGGTAGTATGCATGCATCCCCGTGATACACCATGTGGCCTAGAACAGGATAACAGTACACATGGCTGACGTGACCTTGACATGTAATCTGCTGACATGTGCATTAACATGCATACATGTCTGACACAATGGTGTCCTGACACATGTACAGCATCATAATGGGCTTCACATTGCAGTGTTGTGTGTATGCCCTACAGATAGAATGCATGTTTAGCAAATGTGCATGAGCATGGGAGGGTAGTGTAAGCCGTCTACATTGCTATACAGTGTGAAGTACAGGCACTGTGCCATTGCATGGAATCATGAGGCATCTATGTTGCTGTAGAATGCATAATATGTACACATTGCATAGCCATAACTGCAACACAGTCGTGATGTTCAACAGATCGTATATGGTAGACTTCAGTGACACCTCCAGTAGCTGTGCACAGGCTTTTAGGATGTCCAGTGTACCACATCAACTGTATAATCGGTCAACTAAGGCTATAATTGGACCATGTGTGGACAATGTGCAACAGGGTGTATACACATCCCATGTACTGTGTGGCTACATGTCTCTGGCCATCCCCCATGGCCATGTGTGCACATGTGTTGGCCAAATGTGTGCGATGGCCATCTGTCTCACATGTCTGTGTTGTCCCATATGACATACACCCATAGATGTCAGATATGTCACAATCCACAGGGCTATGCAGACAGCGGGTTGTATGTTTGGTATGTGGGGTATAGGTCATGCGATAGTGTGACAATATTGCAGACAGAACACTACGTGTCTGGGACATGTCAGGTGGCACATCACAATGTGTGCACCCAATGCAGGGGCATATGACACAATGGTGACACCTGTGGGCTGCCCATATCACAGCTCACTGTGTGGTACTGTGTGCGTACCACACATGTTGTTCCAATGCATACTACATATGCCTCCATTGTAGAACACCTCCACCGTTGTATGCACAGCTGACCACACATGTCACAATGACAAGTACTGTGGTTTCAAGTCGGTGTATCATTTCGTTAGTATATATTGCACATGGGTGGCCTGTGGGAATGATGGGTGATGTGACCTGCATATTGTGACTGGAACAAACATCAGGTGTGCAAGTGTTAACTGGCCACATGGCAAATAGATCTACACTGTAACATGCCTGATACTGATGACAGTCTCACCTGCAACGGACTCATGTCTGTGCGGCACGCCAGAGGTACCTGTATAGGGGTGACACAGCAGTATGAACATTATCCATGACTGTATGACAGCCACAGGTTGCACTGTGCATGTGAACACATTCACCTGTGTAATAGCATATAGTATGCACATGTGTGCATACACAGCATAGCATACTGTAGTATGCAGCATGTGTGTCCACATACCTTGCATATGTTGTTACTTTACATAATGTACAGTGACACATGCAACTAAATGGGATATAATAGCCATATGTGCAGTACTGACCAGACAACTCCAGGCTCATTGGTTGGGAGACACCCACCTCCACGATGGCAGCTAGTGTTTGTGGATGCTGTTCCCTGGGTGTCCCCAGACTGGCCAGTAGCTTCTCGGTTTGTGTGAGTGGGGGCTGGGTTGGTGGCCCACCACCTGTTCCACCTTTTTCCCTGGCGATTGCAGTGGCATGCGGTTTTGCATGTCATATCAAGTCCATGCAGTGTCTGCACACCTGCTGGTAGGCGTGGTTATGGCCACCCACATCGTTCACCCTCCTGTGTAGATCCTGCCACAGGTCATCCCGCTGCTGGGCATGCTGTGGCACATGGCTGAACAACAAGTCATAGTTGTCATGGAGCTGTGGGATGAGGACATCATCCTCCTGGCGGCTGCATGCTGGGAGGCATGTACGGGGCATTATCTGTAAGACATAATGATGGTGACAAGTCACAGTTTCAGACATGTACAGAGATACTGCTGCACATACATTTCTATGACATCTACTACATCTGCATAGTTATCTTTGCAAAGCATCATGGCACTTACACGACTGACGTGTTTGTATCACACACATGTCACACCCATTATGCACTGGATATCATCACCATATATGTGTGTCACCTCATTACAGTGTTCATACTCCATGTAAATGCTGTCTTGCTGTGGGCATCTCTGTTTGCCTGCACTTGTGTTCTTACCTATCTGCACATGCCTGGATGTGTCCACGGTAATGCTGTTGGCCTGGATGCTGTGTATATGTCACATATCAACACAGACACAACCGTAATGGACTTGAGCAGTGACAATGCTCACATACACATGGACACCTGTACAAGCATGTGTTTTGCCATATACATCTACACAGCACTCTACAACTGTTCAACATCCTGCCACAGATCGCCTGTATTGCACATGTGATAGACGTGGGACAATGGCTAGTCAGACGACATTTGCAGGGATGGTTATCAACCATAGCATGTGTGGGCACAGTTTCCAAGCTGTAACAGACAGCCATTATGCCACCGGAAGGTGCAACAGTGCCACATTACTGATCCAGTCAGTTGATAGTACATCTACCATGCGGCCATCATACCATGTATGACTGTGATGACATGTGCAGCTTTGATGGACAGGGTTGCATGGTATGGCGGGAGTATGTCACATATATGGCACAGGGATCTGTCCAGCCTGTGGCGATCCTAGTATTAGGACGGTGGCTGTCCATGACATATGTCTTATAGATCAGGATATGGACATGTAGCATGTCCATCATCATGGTGTAGCAAATGTCTTTCTGCAAGGTAGACAGCATAGTGGAGGTGAGGATTGTGAAGGCTGGTATCGCACATCCATGCATAGCCATTACCCCTTAAAGGTGGTATGTGATCCAATATTGGTCACCACAGTGCTGTATATGCCTGTCCAGTGATCTCCGTGCTCATGGATGGCACCCTGACATGACATGGGTACCTCATATGACTACCTAAGGGGCCTGGAGACGTCACCATGTCAGGGGGTGCACTGCACACCACCATCCCTTACACAGTGTCCATAATGTTGACCACAGCCTAGGTAGTAGTTTATGGGCACAGGGATGTTCACCTAGCAGTGACAATGCTGGTATCATCCATCAGACTGTGCACATATGTCACACACCTCACCCGCACAGCCCATTCTGTATGTTGTTCACAACACTGACACAGCTATACTGATAGGTCAGGGCCATTCACAGCCTTACATACACAGATGCCTAATATTTGTCTGTGTGATATGGGCTACAATGAGGGTGGGGTACAACACATTAACCCTGTTCTACTGTAGCTGGCACTGGTGTGATGTGCACATGTCACTCTTGCACCTTTTGTAGTTCTGAGTCTGTCAACAGGCCACTGGTGGAACACTCCTGTGAGATACAAAGGTATTTGTAATCAAACATCCATGCTGTCTTGTACATCTGTACTGCTAACATCTACAGTGATAATGGTTCATGGACATGCACACCATACTCAGCAGGGTTATAGTGTGGTGCCACCCAAAATGACTGTCATCACCACTTGTTGGTTGATATTATCCAACACCCTATCTGTATTGTATGGTCATGCTAGGCACTTGTTCGGAACTTGTGAGCATGTCATGAGCTACTGATTACTATAGCACCCATTCCACACCATTTCCCACAGGTACACTGGCTGTCCTACACTTCCCAGCTTACTTATGGTACAACATCTGTTGTACACACATAACACACATATCCTGTGGGATATGGTTGCATATACAGGCATGTCCAACTGTCACGTACCAGTGCACCAACCTCTGAATGACATGTCTCCCCACTAGGCCACCATATTCAGTAATAGCCTTGTTTCAGACATTGTAGCCCTTGAATGGCACACAGCAGCATTTATCACACTACACACAGGTGGCACCACGATGCACGAGTGGGACTATAGTCCTACACACCTGACTGGACTGTTCTGCATGGCTATGGGGCACATCATCATGGACTTCATTCACAGAGACATTGTTGGGCTCCCGTCCTTTGCTGCCACCCAGGTTGGGCTTGTTAGGGCCAGAGCATGGCCCCTAAACATGGTGGACTCCTTTCATACAGTTACCAGGGCAGTTGCTGATGGTACGGGAGTCCACACATCCTACATTGTCCTCTCATTGCCTTTCAGCACCATTCTCCATTCTGGTATTGACAACATACACATCCACCTGCACATCGTACCCTATGTCTCAGGATGTTATGCAATGTGGCTCATGGACAGAACACACACAGTGAGGCCAGCATACCATAGTACCTACTACATGACAGGTACATTTGGCATACCACAGTCCTCAGTCATAGGGCCCCTCATGTTCAGTATATGCTTCCCTGCAATACAGGCTAGCACAGGGGACTTTCCCTGCCTAGCTTTCAAACCCCTGCATACAAAGCACCATGATTGCTCCACCAGCCGATACTGACTCCATCCATACGGGTGTCGCTGTGACAGATACATGATATGACTATCATGACATCAAGCTGCATGACACAAGGTGCATGAACATCACCTTTGCATTACACCATTCACCCACTGACTATCACATGGGTGGTAGTCCCCTACATACATATCACATTGTACATGTTTGCAGTACACACATATGTCGCACCCACTCCTGTGGTTACCGTATTGCCACTGTGGCGTGGATATCCTTCTACTGGCCACACCTATCTGTACTGGGTGTGTAGCTGGTACATAGGCACCCATTGTACCTCTGAACTCAAGACATCTACACACATTCAAGGGTACACCACCCCATTTAGGGTGTACCTTACACAACAGCTACAGCTTTACATACCACAACATTAACACGCCATGACGTTTACTGAGCTCTGACAGTTTAAGTATGCGGCTGCACTACGGACACCACATCTGTACACATTTGCATACTACATACTCAGGGGTGACCTCTGCTGATCAGACAGGGCCCATGTCCACAACATTATTAATGGATATACTCCTCATACGCGACATAAGCAAAAGTCACTGTGAGCAACATGCTCATGGATATGTGCACACACGCCACAATGAGTGGGATGTGCTTGAGGGTTACATTCCCAAACCGGACACTCACCATGCTTTGGAACATAAGTCCTATGTACATCATGCAGGGACACTCAGTAGCACTGTTCATGTGATACCTCCCTTGGCGGTTGGGAGACACATGTAGGCCTGGGATCACTGCAGTGGCTGTACTGTGCAGAGGTGCAGGTGACACATGGCTCTGCTGTTCACAGGACACTACCCTAGAGAGGTGCCACTAGTGTGAACACTGTAGTTGTGCTTACACATGGACTTGCCAGACTGCATAGTACCCCACAAAGCACCTGTGAAGCTATTACATGTCCTTTGTGCATGGTTACTTGGTAGCCCTTCCATTTAGATTAGCTATCATGCTATTACAATGTCCCATGCCTACAAGCCATATGTATCCTGTTATTGTACATGCCAATAGACGATACCTGTGGTATGCATGATATGCCTGTTATGCTGTGTAGAATATCTGTCATAGCTACCTACAGTACTATACATTACACATATTTCACATAGTATCCCATAATGCAAAGCATACTTGCACAGCGGGACCACCTTAGATATGTCATTAATGTTATATGCCAATACACATGCGTGCCGTTACAGTATATCAACATATACTATCCCCTGCTATGGCACGTCCTTGTTGGACATACCCTACCACTGACGGCGGGTTGTATGGAATTGTTCTGTTTAATGCCCTCATGTAGCATCCCTTGTGGTGTCTGTGCTGTGTACTTTGTGCCCCACTGCTGGACGCACAGTTTCTACAAGCGTTAGTATGCTCAGCAAGACATCACTACATAAATACCTTTTCCCACTTTATGCATTGCGGACACGTTTAATTAATGCAAACCAGGCTATACATTCAGTAAAACTAATTAATACAGATCATGCTATACATAACCTTACATATCGGGTGTTCTACATACCTTGTTATCATTACGGCATTTCGTTTCTGTCTCTCTCACAGTGTTTCAACTGGTATTCAGTATGAGCATACGATTTGAATGTCTGGCAAGTCATCCTTATATACGTCGATACCTGTAACATGTGGATTCATCCCGCCAATTGGTGTTCCTGAGTGACTAATTACTTGCATATCAGCTGTGCAGCTACTCCATTCGCCAATTACGTGGCAACAGTGGGGTATAATTGAATTCTCCACTTGGGCATTGCCTATTTGCCCTACCTTCAGGGAGACGGTCTGTATTGTGTTTTGTTATGTGTAATTGCAGCTGCTGTGCATGGAGACAAGTATACTTTGGATTCATGTCCCCCGTGGATTGTGTGTGACAGGTAGAGTATTTGGTTCAACATGTGGGTGTACCTGTCATCCCAACATCTGATAATGGAGTATTGCAAACAAAACCTGTAACATGGCTGTTTGTTCCATTATACAACGCCTGCAATTTTGCATGACGCCTTTAATTGTGTCTCTCACATGGTATGTTGCGGGTTCTGCAGATGTAATTGACTGACTGGATGTTTGTGCTGCTATTACAGTCTGTATTGCTTTAGTTTCTAGTGTGGGGGATTTTGGTGGGTGTACATAGCATATACAGGTTTGTGGGCCTTGCATTTCTACATAATACGTATATATGTGTGTGGGCTCTGTCCCTAATTAGAGAGCTAACAGTTAGTAGACATGTTATGGGACTGTACGTTGGGCCATTGTTAATTGGTTTCTATATCATCTGCAGGTGAGCTTGCTACTTGTATACCTCCAGAATTGCAGCAATATATCAAAGGATATGTGTAAGTGACAGCTATCCCTTGTATTTCTGTCCCAGATATTTGCAGCCATTGCAGTTGTGTTGGTAAAAGAGCCTGTTTGCCATGGGTTGCCACGTTTTTATATGGTCATTGTTGGACACTTGCGGGACAGACAGTGGTGTTTACAGGCCAACACGTAGCCACGGTCAGTACACAGGTTAGCACATACTTTTATCCTCAATACATGCCTATTGTTGTGGGACTTTGGCTACTTATCATATTGCATGTAACATTTACGTTTCTTACATACAGGCATAACTATTAAATATGACTATTACATTATATATGGGACATATTAATGTCCTACCATCTCGGACATTTGCCCTTTGTACTGTTTTATGTCAGGACACACCTGCCCAGGGTGGGGCTGTCCCTCCTACTGTGGGACAGGTAGTAACCGTATGTCTACGGCTAGCTATACCCACACCTACCGTACTGTTCTGCCTCTGACTTGGCACTAACAAACACATGTTGCGGACACACACACACATTACAGTCACATGGAGACGCACACGGCACCCTCAACGCACACTTACACAGACTACGGCACTCACAAACACAGTTGAACACAGTACCTACATGGACCACAACAACCCTTCATATCATCATACTATTACTCGCCACTGTACTGTTCCGGTACTGTGTTCTATCGGTCTTTCAGCCTCGTGGTTATGCATGTCGGTATGTTACACATTCCATAGTTGGTGGTATCCTATTTATTTGTACCTCCAAGGTGTTATAAATGTCGTTGAACTATCTATTATATTTGCAGATATCGCTGAATCCATCTATATCAACATATATCACTCTATTGCCCTTTCTATCTGTATTATATATATGCATATGTGTACATATATATATATATATATATATATATATATATATATATATATATATATATATATATCTGGCGGGGAATGTGACAGGCACACAGCACCACCATACGCTGTAAGGCTCATGTACTGTTCAGGTGTTGGCATTCCGTGTTCCACTAACTGTTGTGTTTACAATGTTTGAGGGCTGCCTATGTAGGAGTCACACATTGGGCCACCTATACATTACAATTTACAGGTGGTCATGTTTGTGTGCCATCCATTTTACTGTGTGTGCAGGTGGAGAGTTGCCAGTCCGTAGGGGCCTTCACTGTCAGAGTATGTGCTATACGTTCCCTCTTTGCCAAGGTGTAGGCATATTGGGCATGCCTCCATCTGCCTACTGGGACTGGCACAGTGTGTTCATGGTCTGAATCCCTCTGTGCCTGTAATGGCCTTGGCAATTGCGGTGGACTATGAGGGCCTTCACCATTTTGTCCCTGCTGCAGCTGCTTCTGCAGGATCATATTATGTAACATGGCACATACTATGACGATGTGGGCACACATGCCTGGAGAGTACTGCAAGGCTCCACCAGATGTATCCAAGCACCAGAACCGTGATTTCAGCATCCCGAACACATGCTCTATGATGATTCTGGTTTGTGCGTGTGCCTCATTATGGCGTTCTTGCATGGGCGTGTGTGCATTTCTGATGGGAGTCATCATCCATGGCTCCAGTGCATAGCCAGCATCCCCCACAAGATGTCCATGTGGGATGTCCCCCCTGACAAATACCTGATACAGCTGTGAGGCATGCCAGATATGGGAGTCATAGTAGCTTCCAGGGCTGCCAGCACACACATCCATGATAATGCCCTGGGCATTGCACATGACCTGGCAGTTGATGGAGTGGAATCCCTTGCGGTTTATGTAGCACCTACCATGCTCACCGGGTGGTGATTTGATTTGTATGTGCGTGCAGTCTATCGCACCCAGTACCTCCGGGTAGTGTGCCACACGGTGGAAGTGGCGCATATTGCTGGCCAACTCCTAATGAATTCGGGGGAAGTATATCTGCTCATTGGCATGTGGTACCATGGCATCCAGGAACTGGTGTAGTACCCTGGATGCTGATGCCTGTGAGATACCCATTATATCTCCAGCTGGCCTTTGAAAGGTACCTGTGGCCAGTATTCGCAGGCTTACACATACCTTAGTGTCCACTGGGATGGGTTCCCCTCTGTTGTTTCTGGTTCTCAGGCATGGCCGGCACAGCTCCACTATTTGCTGTAAGATGTCCCTGTCCACCCTGTAACGCTCTACTATCTCCAGGTCATGTAGCCCCTGGTAGGTGACCCTTGGTCTGAACACTCTCCTTCTCCTCCGAGGCCTGCGGTGGTTGTCGGCATCATCCTCCACAACACCGTCAGTCTCTAACACATGCTGATGAATCACAGCTATGGCAGCTCCCAACATGTACATTTTAAAAGTTCCCTGTGTGTTTACACCTATGGTGCAGTGTTTGGGAATACACAGGTGTGTGTAGGGTGCTTTCACACTTTATACTATTGTGTTGTGAACACCGATGATGTCATAGGGTGTGTATGTACGATCGTAGCTACAGGGTATCTTGTGTGTTTTACTGCCGGAACTACTATTTTGGTGCCTTTGGTGTTGAATTACATTTGGCTGCCGTGGATTACCTCTTGACCTTCCCTTTACATTTCTGCACATTGCACCTACCATTTTCTGGCATGCATCCTGCAGCCTACTTTCATTTGTACTTTCCTGGACCTGGCGTATCTTGCGTTATGTGTGCTACTGTCTGTCTGCTGTCAGTTTGCTTTGCTCTGCTGTGTCAGGTCTCCTATCTTTGCAATCCAATACCTCCCCTCCTTTCTTTGCATTCCAATGCCTCCCCTATCCTGTTTTGCAGGTTTCTGCAAGCAGACTTGTCAGCTGCCGCCGATTGGCCATCGTGGGTTGATTGGTGTTGATTGCTCATTAGTACTCCAATTACCCTACTTCAGCATTTCCTTCTTTTCTTCCCCTGACCTTCCTGTTTGTGCTATTGTTCGTGGCGCGAGCGTCTGATTACTGGATTTCGGGCACGTTTTCATCCCCGTACACATGCGCTTTTGTGCACCATGTGTGCTCTCAGCTAAACGATTCTATACCTTCCTCCCCACCCCTGTCCTGCAGCTTTGCTTAGCAACGGACAGGCTAGATTTGCATTGCTCCAATGTGCTTACTGCTACGGTGGCACACCCCTCTGCTGATGTCATGTATCTCCTCTGAGCCACTCCTCGGTGTTATACCACTGCGCCGTATGGTACAACCTTCATCCGGCGGCACATTTGCGATTCAATATTATCTGCCTCATTTGCATGGCATTGACTACTAGTTCATAGTTACCGCGCCGAACACTATCGCAGGCCCTTAGCAACCCTTGCACCTTGGTTGTGGTGTTCCATGCCTACCATTGTGTATTATGCTGTAAACCTGATTTCTATTACATTGCGATTTTATGACATTTTTATATTATTTCTTTATGTTACAGCTTCCGCACACATGCCCTGTGGTTGTGCTGTGCGTTACTGTGGACATGACATTAAATGTTGTTATTTACATGTTGTGCATCTTTTCTTATGCCATTGGCTGTGTATTTCGCCATTGGCATATGTTAACATTGTGATACCTGGGTCTGGCCCACTTCCATAGCTCCGATGTTCTGTTTGGGAAAATGTAAACCGTGTTTTTTGGTTTACATTTCCGTGGGCTTACGCTACGCCTGCACCACTTCATAAATCACTATATGCCTTCATTTGCATGGTGCAACACTGCGCATGGGGTGATTAGCATACCTAAGCCGGGGGCTGCGTAGTTCTGGCGTATGCCGGTAGTGCACGTGGAATTGGATTGTACCTGAATCGCTCGACGGCCATATTTGGCATTATACCGCCTACGCTATGCCTGCGCCTGGCGCAAGCTTCATGAATCCCGGGGACAGTGTTTTTTTAATGCCTTCAATTTAATATTAAAAAAAGAAATTAATGATTTTGAGGGCATGAGTAAAAATTATAATTTAACTAAAAGGGAGTGGATGAAACTTCAAAAAATGAGTATGAATGATGACATAGTATTCAAACCATCAGACAAGGGGGGCAAAGCGATGGTAATTAATTCTAATGATTATTTTAAAAGGTGTATGCAAAACTTAAATGATGAAATGATCTACAATAAAGTGGATGAAGTTAATTTAATTCAAGCACAACAGGACTTACAAACATTATTAAAGAAGGGAGTAAGGTTGCATTATTGTGCAGCTAAAGATGTAACAAATAAGTTTATAATTAAGGGGAACACAGTAGCAAAGTTCTTCTGTGTTCCTAAAATTCATAAGAGTTTAATGCAACCTCCTGGACATCCAGTAGTGTCAGCAAAAGGTTATTTCACTCATAACCTTAGTTGCTTTCTACATGAATTGCTGTTAAAGGAAGTATTAAAGTTGCATTCCTATATAGAAGATTCTTTTGATTTTTTGAAGAAAATAGAGGGTATAATATGGACAGAAGATATGTACTTCATAACAGCAGATGTAGTATGCCTGTATGCTAATATACAACATAGCTATAGCTTAGAGGCTATACAGCTTTTTTAGGGGACAATCCAAGAACACATTATATTAAGGAATTGATACATTTCTGTCTAATGAATAATATTTTTGAGTTTGATGGCAGCTTATATAGACAGAAAAAGGGAACAGCAATGGGAGTGGCTTTTGCCCCAGTTTATGCCAACTTGTTCATGGGGGTGGTTGTAAATAGGGGTTACAGTCAAGAAGAAGTGTTTAAAAGTTATTCTAAAATTTATGATAATAGAGGAGCCAGTGTTCCAAAATCGGACAGGAAGAAAATTAAATTAAATAATAACAATGAAGTTACAACTAATAATTTCTTGTTCTTTGTCTCCAAATATACCCTTTTTTCAGATAAATTTAATGAATTAGTTAAAGGGTATTGGAAACAAGTGAAAAAAGAGGCCCCTTCACTGTCTCAAATTGAACTGAGAATTTCTTATCAGAGGGGACGGAACTTGAAAGATTTTTTAGTTCATAGTAAAAATCTTAAACCGAAAGAAAAAATGTTAAGAAATATGACAGAAATAGGAACTTTCCCTTGTGGAAAGTGTTCCATTTGCCAGTATATCACAACTAGAGTGGATAAAATAGAAGGGAAGAAATTTGACACTTTAGGTATCTATACCTGTACAAGTAAAGGGGTAATGTATGCCATAAGTTGTTCGTGTAATAAATATTACATAGGGGGAACCAAGAGAAGTCTTGGTGAAAGAATAAAGGAACATGTTAGAGATGTTAGGAAAAATAAGGTTATCAGTCCTGTAGCAGAACACTTTAATAGGGTACATAAGGGGGAAGTAGAAAGTTTGAAAGTAACAGTCTTAGAACAAGTATCAAATCAGTATGGGAATGTGGAAATGTTGAAACATAGATTAAGGAGAAAGGAATCTATTTTTATTATTAAATACAATACTTTGCAACCCAATGGGTTGAATAAGGAATCTAATTGGCAAGGTTTTATCTAATGGTGTTTTTACTTTGAACACAATATGAATTGAATTTTAGTAATTTGCATGTAATTGGTTAACTGAAGGTAATATAATTAAGTTAAAGTATAAAATGTGAGATTTTTAGTAGCTGAGACTTTTACTCTGTAATGGCTATTTGTGGCCGAGGCGCTAAGAGAATTTTATTGTGGCATTAAATTGCATTTGATGAAAAGTAGAGCTGGTATTCACTGTTTTTTTCCTTCCTTTTGTGGTGTGTATCTTGATTCCTGATCGTGTTCCTAATAGCACATATAAATTCAATATACGAGACAGAATACAATAAATATAATGAATAAATGTATCGTGGTGCAAAAAAGTTGCCATTTTTGTTTTCCATCCCTGATACTACACTAAATACTTTTTATCCTACTTTACCACGCAAGCATTCATTCAGAAATTTTGTAGATAAGTAGTATGCATGTTTGGTAAAAGTTAGCTGATACTTACTAGACTGCAAAATCTGAAAAAAAGTTAAATTCTGAAATCTCTCCCTTCAGCCAGTCTAGAGAAGTGTACTGTATTATTAGAAGGAAGATAGATTTAAGACCTGATAGCTTCTGGAGGCATAATTTCCCAAGGAAGCCTTAGTATATAAATGCAATTAGTAACAACCAAAAGTAGAAATAATATGCATTCATAATGACAGAAAAGAATATTTTTTCACACATGTAAAAATACATATATACACCTGTATGGAAACTGTTACATCCTGTGGCTGTAACTTCTGATTGGTGCATGATATAACATTAGGAAAGAAAGTTCCTCATGTCAAAGCAGTATGGAAAATGCATGATGACAGAGATTGCATAGACACAATATGGTGGGCTGATACATTAGATAAGATATATAAAGCAGCAACTTAATATGGTGTGGGGGGTACAAGACAATGACACTCACACAGAAGTCCAAAATCAAAACCAGTAGAAGGAAGGTGGTATAAAAGCTACAAAACGGGGTAGAATTTGATTATTGTGAGACAGTAAGAAGGTAAGAAGGACTGTAACTGTTAGAAACATGCCCCATTGAGACAGCAACAGAAATCCAAAACTGTAAAACATGTCAGTATAGGAAATAATGATGACCTGATAGTGGACCATAAAGTAAGAAACAGTACAAACAAGAAGTCTGCATAGATGCTTACAAGAAGTGTTAGCACATAAACTGAGACCAAAACAGAAGAACAAGGACACTTAAAGAACTATCAAAATGAAAAAAATTACTAAAAATGAGCTAAGCAGAATAATACAACATTCTAAGCCTAAGTCTTCAACTGTCACACATAGAACTCAAGAAAATTGGCTGTGAAACATGCATATCTATAAGAAAGAAAGGAAAAAAAAAAAAAGATAAATTTTGGTCTGAGATACTCTTTACAGGGGAAGGTCAACATAGACTAGGAAATGAAAGTACGAGGGTGGTTCCCATTCATGCTAAGATAGGAAGACTAAACTTAAAGAAAAAAGAGCATTGCAGATGCTTGTACTGATATCAAAAACATTAAAGTAGAAGGCGATTTTGGCTTAGAACTACCCTTTGCAGAGTGAGGTATAAAATAAGCTGCAGTGTCAGTCTTTTGCTGGAAAGAAGCTTCCATCTCATGGCAAGCTACTGAAGGAGGTAATCTTCAGTTAGTACATGAACAGATATGACAAATAAACGTTTTTAAGAATGCACAGTGGGAAGGTGATAATTTAATTAGGGCAGAAGAGAAATTAACCAAAGTTCTAGGGGAAGTAGGACAGAGAAAAATACAATAAATCCAAAGAACAAGAACAAGCCTGCAAACGAACAAGCCCGGCACAACAGGACCCGGAAAAACTAGCAAAATAACGTATTAAACCAACTGTGTTGTAGAATCAAACCAGGAAAGTCCTTAGCGTAGTAAACCAGCTTTATTGTAGAAAAAACAAAAACAAAATAAAACCAAGCGCTTTCGCTCGGTTATTACTGAGCTTTATCAAGGTAACCAGGTAACAGAGAAAAATACAACAAAGGTTTCAGGGGACAATAGTGAACAAGATGTTCCTGTAACTTCTTACTTTTATTTTAAGTTAAAAGATGACCCCCTTATGCAGATTAAGAAAGGGAAAACATTTAGCATCAGTTACTAGTGCCAAGTTACTACAGGATGCTAGTAACGAAACTAGCCTACAGTCAAACATGTAAGAGATTAGTCTGGATGAGCAAAATGAAATCATGAGTATTAGCCAGATTTTACTGACCAACCTTGATGGAGCACATTGAAAACTAATGTGTTTCTTGTCTAGAATGCCAGAAAATTGCATCCCATTCGAGATATAAAAGTTCCTTGATCCAAATGCTTTTCAGAGTGGTGCTATATAAACAAATTGTGGTGGACACTACTGGGCACTAAAAACAACATTCTAGCAATGAGCATCATTACATATTAGGATTATTGAACTACGGCAGAAATTTTTCAGAAACAGTACAATTTAGCAAGTTTAATGCCAAAGTTTTGTGACAGAACTGATATTGGTATTCTACAGAGTGGATATCTCTATAGGAATATTTATTTGACAAGATACCCTGCTTTATGTCAAAAGTAAAGTGTCAGTTAAGTCAGTACTTTGCTTTAAGTTCAAGTAGGTGAAGACATCAGCCTGCTACCTACAAACAGTTTATTAGAAAGAGTCAGTAACACACAGATGTGTGTGTAAAGGAAAAATTATTGATATGAATAATGGAAATTTGGACCATATGTGAATGAACCAGCCCTATAATGGTAGTTTGTAAATATAATAGAATTATTATATTCCATAATGATTTTAAGAAAATGAATATCAAAGATTGATAGCTAGCCTATTCCCAGAGTTGATGCATTTATAGACAATCCAAGAAAAACACTTTCCACCAGAAACAAAACAAAAATCCAAGCAACACCGTGGAACAAGCCAAGAAACAGCTTCCAACTTTAATAAAACTTCACCAATATTCTTCACAATACACAGTAAGCACATTCATCCACACTGGACTTCTTCAGACCGAATACTGTGATTAAAACATCTTAACATAAATAGCAATCTAAAAGACACATGACACAATTAATTGTGATGTAACCTCTTTCTTTTAAGGTAGGCTACACAATCAGATCTATCATTTAGCCCAGGTGGATAGCAGGCGTTCAGCCTAACCTGCCACTGATATTCCTTCCACCCAAGCTCTTCTTCAGCATCAAATCTGTTACAAACATTTGTACTTCATCTAATACACAAAATGTAAAATCTACTTTGCAACCACTATTTTTGTAATGTTTTCCTAAAGCATTCTTCTCATCTTTAATAGTAACAGCATATTTATGCTCATATATTCTTTTGTTTAACTCTCTTGTAGTGCGTCCAACATAGAAAGCTTGACATGACAGGTATATAGTCAAACAAACAATAAATGTAGACGTGCAAGTGAATCTACCTTGCAGCTTAATACAGTACCCCCAACCATAAGATCCTTAATGCCAGTCATTAAAAAAGTATACATATTACAATTCAAACATTTGAACGTGCCTGGATTTGTACATTTTTCAAGACGGGGGGTTAATTTTGCCTGAAAAAGGTTTTTGAAACTTTTTCCTTTTTTTGTACAAAAACTGGCCCTTCACCTACAGCTTTGGCTACTTCAGAACTCACCTTAAGCATTTTCCAATTAGTGAAAATAATATTTTTAACAGATCTAGTATCTATACTGTTATCTATTTGCATGGATAATGTAAAATCAACCTGTTTAGGCTGTTTGGCAACCTGTATTGTTCCCTTTCTTATTTGATTCCTTTCACTAAGAGATTCATTAACTATCCTTTCTGATTACCCTCTCTGAATAAACTTCTCACATAATAATGTGCTTTCCCTTGCAAAATCAGCTTCTTTGTCCGTAAGTTGATCTACTCTCTTTAACTGTCCTTTTACAATATTGTCTTTCATTCTACTAGAATGTAAACTATCATAATGCAAATATAAGTTATTTTGGACCTTTTTCTTACAAATGGAAGTAAATAATCCATCCCCTTCCTTATAAATGCTTAAATCCAAAAAGTTAATGCACTTTTTGTCAAAGACAGAAGTAAATTTTAAAAAGGAACATTCCCCATTTAAATATTTCAAAAACAAATCCAGGGTAATAACATCACCTCTCCAAATGAGAAAAGCATCATCAATAAAATGCTTAAAAAATGACATTTTTCATGAAATTGCTTTCAAAAATATGATATTTTTCCCATCCATGCATATAGATATTGGCATAGCTGGGTGCCATAGCAGCACCCATAGCTACTCCATTGATCTGTTTGTACAGCCTGTCATTGAATTCAAAAAAATTTAATTTTAATAAATTAAATTAAGAAACTTTTTTGTATTACATTCAAGTTAAAATACTTGAACTCAGATTTACTTTCAAGTAACTCAATAATTTGTTGTTCACATAACATTAAAAAAAGTTCCAACTCCTTTTTTAAGGGTGGATTATAAACACTAGGTTTAGAGAAACATGTACTTTTGTAAGAGGCATTAGGAAATAACAATCTGAAATTAAGTTTTCTAACCTAGTCTCTTAGTGTATTGATCGTATTGCACTTGTCCGCCCTTTTAGAAAACACAAAGCTCCATCCTTTTTTCAATACATGACATATTTCATCATTTAAAGGCAAGCTAGTTAAGTTTACAATAACAAAGGCAGCATCAGAAGTAGGATGTTGGAACTTTTTTTAATGTTATGTGAACAACAAATTATTGAGTTTCTTGAAAGTAAATCTGAGTTCAAGTATTTTAACTTGAATGTAATGCAAAAAAGTTGCTTAATGATTTATTGAACAATGTTGACATTTTAGTTACTAAAGCAGAAAAAGGTTCACTGGTTATTTTAGATAGAAAAATATTATGTGCATAAAATGGAAAATATCTTAACTGATGTGAGTTTTTATAAGTCCATCATATTTGGTGAAGTAAAAAAAAGTATATTCATTTATTGACAGACAAATTGAAGAATGGTTTATGACAGGACATATTACTTATCAAATAAGGATTTTTCTAACTATAAAGGCTCCCAGAATAAGCAGATTATTCGGGTTGCCCAAAATACATAAGGACCTGAATGATTCACCAATGTGGCCAATAGTAGCAAGTAGTGGAAGTAAGACTGAGGCTATGGCGATATTTGTGGACAAATTTTTGCAACAATTAATTATTGATAGTACATCCTATATAAAATATTACTTTGACTTTAAACACAAAATTAGGAATATTAAGGTGAATAGTGAAGATTATTTTGTTACGCTTGATGTCAAATCATTATATACGGTTATCCCAAATTATGAGGGAATGTAAATGGTGAGATCTGAACTAATTTGATCCAAAAAATTCTCCCCTGAGATGGTCAGTTTATTAATGGAAATGTTAGATTTCATTTTGAGCTTTATTTTTTTTTTAATTCAATAACAGGCTGTACAAACAGATCAATGGAGTAGCTATGGGTGCTGCTATGGCACCCATCTACGCCAATATCTATATGCATGGATGGGAAACATGTCATATTTTTGAAAGCAATTTCATGAAAGATATCATTTTTTTAAGCATTTTATTGGTTATGCTTTTCTCATTTGGATAGGTGGTGTTATTACCCTGGATTTGTTTTTGAAATATTTAAATGGGGTATGTTCCTTTTTAAAATGTATTTCTGTCTTTGACAAAAAGTGCATTAACTTTTTGGATTTAAGTATTTATAAGAGGAGATGGATTATTTACTTCCATTTGTAAGAAAAAGGTCCAAAATAACGCATATTTGCGTTATGATAGTTTACATTCTAGTAGAATGAAGGACAATATTGTAAAAGGACAGTTAAAGAGACTAGATCAACTTACAGACAAAGAAGCTGATTTTGCAAGGGAAAGCACATTATTATGTGAGACGTTTATTCAGAGAGGGTATCCAGAAAGGGTAGTTAATGAATCTCGTAGTGAAAGGAATCAGATAAGAAAGGGAACAGTACAGGTTGCCAAACAGCCTAAACAGGTTGTTGTTACTTTATCCATGCAAATAGACAACAGTATATATATAGATCTATTAAAAATATTATTTCCACTAATTAGAAAATGCTTAAGGTGAGTTCTGAAGTAGCCAAAGCTGTAGGTGAAGGGCCAGTTTTTGTACAAAGAAAAGGAAAAAGTTTCAAAAATATTTTTCAGGCAAAATTAAGCCCCCCCCCCATCATCAAAAATGTACAAATCCAGGCACGTTCAAATGTCTGAATTGTAATATGTGTACTTTTTTAATGACTGGCATTAAGGAGCTTATGGTTGGGGGTACTGTATTAAGCTGCAAGGTAGATTCACTTGCACGTCTACATTTATTGTTTGTTTGACTATATACCTGTCATGTCAAGCTTTCTATGTTGGACGCACTACAAGAGAGTTAAACAAAAGAATATACAAGCATAAATATGCTGTTACTGTTAAAGATAAGAAGAATGCTTTAGGAAAACATTACAAAAATAGTGGTCGCAAAGTAGATTTTACATTTTGTGTATTAGATGAAGTACAAATGTTTGTAACAGATTTGATGCTGAAGAAGAGCTTGGGTGGAAGGAATATCAGTGGCAGGTTAGGCTGAACGCCTGCTATCCACCTGGGCTAAATGATAGATCTGATTTTGTAGCCTACCTTAAAAGAAAGAGGTTACATCACAATTAATTGTGTCATGTGTCTTTTAGACTGTTATTTATGTGAAGATGTTTTAATCACAGTATTCAGTCTGAAGAAGTCCAGTGTGGATGAATGTGCTTACTGTGTATTGTGAAGAACTTTGATGAAGTTTTATTAAAGTTGGAAGTTGTTTCTTGGCTTGTTCCATAGTGTTATTTGCATTTATAGACAACCTTGGAAAGGTGAAATGTTTGAAAACAAAATGGATAGTAGCAAATACCACCTACTCTTCTGGCAGAAGAAAACCAGCCTGTGGAATCTCTAACATTTTTTTTTCAGTATACAATGTGAACTCTCTGCCCCATGTGCTGCTCTGGCTAACTTTCAGTCCCTGACGATAAAATATTGAACCCCACTCAAGATAGGCTGCATACCTACCTGATGTGGGCATCCAATCAGAGTACTGGAAAACTCACCCACCAGAAGTGCACGTTATACTGGAATCCATAAGGCAAGCAGACCTGATTGTAATTGCTAAGAAAAGTAAAGTGGATATGGCGGTGTCTGGTGATAAGGCCACAAATATTAAAAAAAAAAAAAAATAGATACCAAAAAACTGTCCTGTTCACTGCACTAAAAGATAGGTTAATACCTATCTTTGTCTAGATGGGCACTTCCAAAAGATTGAGTTTAATTTTGAGAATTTTATCTATTCCTTGAAATACCTTATAAGAGGTTGCTATGATGTCTTGAAGCTGTCAGTGCATTTAAGGAGCCATACAGGATCTTATGTTCCAAACCTGTGATAGTAACCCTAATTTCACTAAAGTGTTTACCGTATACACTGATAAATCAGAGAGGTAGGTTTGGTGGTAGAGTTATTTCAAGATATTCAAGGTATGGATCTGTCTGTGTGCAGCTGGTTGAGCAATGCAGAAAGGAAGTAGTCCGGTACTGAATGATAATGTCTAGACATAATGTGGATATTCTATGACTTGAAGTTCTATTTTGTTATGTAGTTATTTCAGTTTAATAACTGACCATACCTCCTTGTGCCATCGATTACACTTCTGTGTTTTAATATGTAGTGAGATGCATGTCTAATGAAACCAATAGAAATGCTGATGGGCTGTATAGAGCCTAGTATTGGGTCCAACACCCTTAGTATTGTGCTAGGAATGGATAGTTGTAAGATGCTGGATATAGAATCTGGTTTCTGTGCTTTTAAACGTGTGCTGCTGTATGGGGTGTAGGAACATTCTGAGAACAGTTAGTCAAGGAAATACTCTGTATTTGTCAGTGTTGAGCTCTTACTTAGCAAGTGCTATGTGATAGAAAGGAGTCCCAGTCCCAAGGCTTAAGGAAGATAGTTCTTCATTTTGAGGATCATCTGGAAAGGAACACAGTGGAAACATTGGGTACATTGATCTAGATAAGGCCAAACCAAGGGATGTACCTCTGACACAGAGCTGGAATCAAGGCCAGGAACAAGCCAATAGCCTAAACCTCCTGCAACACCTATTTCCAAGAGGTGATCTGTGTACTGCATAAACCTACAAGAAAGTTCCCTTTTTTATGTACTTGCAGGCCATTTGTTTATTTATTTATTTTTTAATTTTGGACTATAATGCCAAAACTAGCTGTTACTCTGTTTCATTTTTAAACTGAGAAGACAAAAAATATTGTTATTTTGCTTTTCTCACTTGATATATACAATAAATGTATATTTTTTAAATCCTTGCTCCAGTGTTCTTTGGGACCTGTAAAATATCTAAAAACATGACCGCTAAAAAAGGCAAAAAAAATAAATGTGCTTGTGTGCAAAATAATCATAAAAAAACATTAACAGAATTTGTAGTGGTGTGCTCAAACTACTACATCGATTTGCTGAAAAAAGTATTAACCATCCAAACAAAAATAATTGTTTGCAAAAAACAAATATGATGACTATGATAAGCTTACAATAAAATTGGTGTGGAGGCCATTACCACAAGATTTTTATTTTGGCATATGTACTATATTGATGACAAATAGAGGTACATAAGGATCTTCTGTCCAAGTGATCCAAAAATAAATAAACCACCTGATAGCATTACATAGCACTGGCAAAAATACAGCCCATGTCCCTAATAATATCCCTGATGTTATCCTTGGATACGTCTTAAATAATATGAAGCATAATTTAGCCATACCCCTAATAACACAGTTCAGTCTCAGCCTGCATACAGATTTTGCATCCAGAAAATGGAGAAAATCTACAGTCATTCCCCTACATAAGGATGGACATTCCACAGACCTAGGCAATTACAGACCCATACGTTTGACCAGCCTCATATGGAAAGACATGGAACGATTTATCATGGAATTAATCAGGACATAGGGAACCTCCAAACACTAGGCTCATCTCAGTTTGGGTTCGTCAAGGGCAAGTCATGCATACTGAACCTGGTGGATTTTTTGAAAAGTTCATCAAAGCAGTGGATGAAGGCAAAACGGGACGCACCATGTGCCTCAGCATCCCCACTCAGGCCGAGTAGAAAAGCTAAATAAGTAGGGCATAAACCCCTTTGTCACCTAATGTGTTGTCAAATGGCTCACAGATATGATGCAGATAAACAAAATATGGGAAAGTTACTTCCAGAAAGAGACCAGTCACCAGTGGCATCCTCCAGGTTTCTGTGCTGGGACCTCTTCAGTTTGCCATCTACTTTTATGAAGTAAAAGCCAGCATCAAAGGGTGCTGGATGACTAAATTTGCAGATAATTGCAAGCTAGGAGCTGTCAGTAAATCCCAAAATAACTTAGCCCTCCTACAAGAAGGTTTGTCTTAAATAACTGGTGTCAAAATCATGGTCTGAAACTAAATGCCAAAAAATGCATTATTGCATCCTTTGGGATGTCATCTACCCCAGGGAACTACCATATTGATAATACACCACTAACAACTGACCCAGTTGTTCCAGATTTGGGAACTTATGTGGATAGTTACCTAACTTTTGACCAACTTGTGTCTATTGTTGTAAGAAAGTCCTCTTGTATTTCACAGCTTATAAACAAAGGGATTCTGTCTAGATTTATGGATGTCATTGTCACCCTTATTAGGCCAGTCTTTCAAAAGAATGCTCCCTTTGGCACATATCTAGCACATATCTCTCCAGGCACATGTAACAAATGAAACACCCACAGAGATACCTTATTAAAATGATACAAGGTATAAACAGCATGTCCTAGATGGACTGACTTAACCTGTCATTATAGTCAATATCCTACAGACTGCTAAGAGGTGACCTGTGTCTGTCATACAAGGTATTCTCCAACCCATTACTGATGGATTTACGGAACATCAGCAAGTTAAATGGCATCAGAAATACTCAGTAGGGATCTAAATCTCTTCTGCAAAATTAACAGCATGGTTTGGAGGGATGGTTATATTTTGCAAAGGATACTGCTTAAATGGAACAAACTCCCCATCCATAAAAAACAAAGTTCATCCCTGTCTGTTTTCAAGTGCAACTTAGATCTATGGATGGGAAACAAAACATTTACCCCAGGAATGCCCCCATTTTCTACTTATGGACAGATGCCACTCCTAAATGCTTTATCCCATGCATTCATCCCCTCAAATTATCTATTATATGATTCCATTTATTTTCATTAGGGGTAATATATAATTATCAACTATGGTATGGGTAAGACCAACCTATAACCAACTGGGATAGGTTATTCCAAGCACAAAAGGGTAACTGGCTGGACTTAAAATGGCGTGCTAGAGCAGTTAGCCTAGAACTTATGAACAAACTTATAAAAAGTGCTGTTTGGCAACATGAAGCTTAAAAAAGACTGTCAAATAGGACTGCAGGTTTTGAAGCTAAGTCTTGTCTAGATGAAACAATGGAATGGTTTGGAAATCTATCAGACCTTTTTGTACTTTGAGGAGGAATAAAATCAGGCACTCACAGAATCTGAATAGTAAAACTGTTTAACATGAGACTATGTAAAAAAGCATGACCCATTGCCCTGAAGCAGTAGGTCAGGTAACTCAGCATTAAATTCTACCCAGGCGTCATTGTATATGTAAACACATATTAATATATTTAATATCTATCAAGAATGACAATATAATCATTATTGTGTGCCTCATTAACTATATATATATATATATATATATATATATATATATATATATATATATATAGATATATATTTAAGTTTACAAAATATTTTACTGAATTCCATTCTCCAAAACTCAAATTATATGAAAACTTACATCTCAACAACTGTCATCATTTTAACTTGAAACAACACTGTTCATAAACACAAATACCAGTAGACATCCTGGGGAGTGCAAATGAAGTTTTTGTCACTGCTGGAACAGGACATTTCACATAAATTACACCTGTTGTGTTACTAACTTAGTATTTTAAACTATAAATCCTTGTATTTTCCAAACTACTATGTAATCTATCAAAAGTCGTTTCCAGAGTAATTTATCTTTCAAATAATTTGCTGACATAAAGATTTTGTTGTTAAAAATTTGCTGTAAATACAACTTCCTAAAAAAATATGTGTAGGGTGCTAAGTTGGAATAAATTCAAAGCTTTTATACACTGCCATATGAAATTCCAATATTTGAGCTACTCATTCACCAATTGTTAAAAAGATATGCATGAACATACAATTATAAATGGAAGTGAAAGTTTATATCAAAGTGATATTATAATATAAAATGTGCATACACACTGAGATTGCAGGTGATACTTTTAGCTTAGAAAGGAATGAAACAATATTTTAAATGAATTTACCTAGTAATTCTTGAAAATATTTTAGAAAAGTGGTTTAAACCATGAAGCTGGAATTTAATAAACAAGCAACTTGAGCAGATGACCACGTGTATGAATAAGTATTATAAAAATATGAATAATGTGGAGAAGATAACCAAGCTTGACCTTTATAAACTTACCACTTTTTGTTTGTATTAGTAATTGAAACTGGACTGCTTTAAAAGACGTTTTGACTGCTGCTTCTCTTGCAACACATATGTACACACACACACACACACGCACACACACGCACACACACACACACACACACACACACACACACACACACACACACACACACACACAGTCACATGTACATACACACACACACACACACACACACACACACACACACACACACACACACACACACACACTCATGCACACATGCAGACACACAACACTTACACACCACACACACACACACACACACACACACACACACTTACATACACGTGTGCTCACACTGATTTAGTCACACATTAATTATCTCATGTAACATTGACTGAGACTCATGAAATATAGTTAAAACATTTAACTATTACTACTAATAAAAGAGCATGACAGGTGAACATGCTGAAAAGTTTTACTTGTCAACAGTATTTGGGTCAATGGAATTTATTTTTATTCCTCAGCAAATATGTTACAAGTAAAACAATGGTTCTTATTCCAAAAGAAGTTACAAATATATTATGGTATTATATGACAATAATATGATAAAGATATCAAATCATTTTTGTTGGGTTGAGGTACAAGTTTATAAGTATTGCTTAAAGGTATTTTGGATAAACTGTATTCTTCAGGTGTGGGATTTCTTAAAAAACATGGATTATTCAGATGGGATAAACAACTGATACTTCTGGCTGTATCACCTACTCTTACATGGAAAGTGCTACCAACTAGAAATCATTGTTCTCTAATTATACCATCACTAAAATGGCTTTTCCACTGGACAAACAATGTAGTTTGTTTTGGAGCTTTTCCTTCCACACTGCCGCTTTTTATTTTTTCAGGCCTTCTGGATAGTCAGAGATTTCAAAGTACCATAGTCAAATAACAGTATATGGTAAAAGAAAGGTCGAGTTTGCCACTGTCAAAGATCTTTCAGACCACCATTGCCTTGTCATACTAAGAAAAATGTTATTGTGTAAGGTAAGACTTTCTGGGTATGTCGCTCATTGCAGAAGCAGATTAACACAGTAATAATATCCACCTCTGCACCCATAAATCCATGTGTTCATTTTCTATAATTTATCTAGTATGAATTTTAAGGAGCCGTGCACACATATTCAAGGGGCACTCACATAGCAATGCCCACATTTCACTGTCTATCTGCATGTCATTGGAATGTAAAAAGAAACTTTACACTCGAGCAAAAATCCATTTCTAGAAATGGAGGACATAACAATTGTACTTAGAAGTCATTCCAGCCAGGAAATGAGCCAGAAAACCAGACACTATAGTACAGAATTTTAAACACTGCAGAGAATGCAAATGCAAAATAGTAGTCTTTGCAAATGGTGTTGTACTGCTATCTTCTTCTTTTGGCTTTTCCCGGTTAGGGGTCACCACAGCAGATCACTTGTCTGCTCAAGATTGGCAGTGGAGTTTTATGGTGTCGAGTTGCCAGCCCGGCACCCAACCTTCCACAGAAGGCACACACATGCATGCCTAGGGCCAATTTAGAGTGTCCAATCCACCTACAGCATGTCTTTGGGGTATGGGAGGAAACCAGAGCACCCAGAGGAAACCCACGCAACCACAGGGAGGACATGCAGACTCCGCACAGAAGGCATCCCAGCCAAGGATCGAACCGGAGAACCTCTTGCTGTGAGGTGACAACGATAACTACTGCACCATCTACTGGAGTGAATTTTTTGTTTGCTTTTTTGTTAATGAGTCAGTACAGTACTTGTTTAGAATAATCAAGAATAAGAATGCTTAATGATTGTTAACATACAAATTGGTAAAAGAAATGAAATAAATACTAATTTAATGTAGTATAAATAAACAGATATAGAGTATGGTTATCCTTAACTTAAGTGTACATCTGCTAGAATGACTCCCTGTGATATTATTTTAATGGAAGTTAACTCATAATAAACAACAATAAATGCCTTAATACTTTCTGATGGAGAAACAAGTCAAAAAATTAAAGTGTAAGGAAAAAGAGGTGATCAACTAACTATAAATAAATTGTCAATGATCAAGATTTGACTGCTTCATTTCATCATTTGCCCCATAAAATGACATGCAACTATATTTGCAGACAGCATAATGATCTAGAAAACCATATATCATAAAAGTTACAACACAACCTTTCATCTCCCCAACTTAAGAAAGACTCATATAGACCAATACCATGTTACTTAATAGGTGCTTCTTCACAAATTATCACTTTGCTCTGTTTTTTTTTTTTCAGACTAGGCAAAGGAATGCTATCCTTTAGATTGATGCCTAATTGTTGTCTTGCTGACTTGTAAGAGTTGTGTATCTTAAGTATATGAGTTCTATTTATTTGTATTTACAGGTCATAATATCATCCTTCCAAGAAAAGAGAAATGTATGTGGCCTGAAGTAATGGGCCACTTAGGATTTGTAATGAAAACAGTACAATAACTGAGTAACAATATAACATAATGAAGAATAAAAGAAATCCAAGCTGTATAATCTGTCGGAAAAGTATTGAGAATGTATGTTTCAGCTGGAATATTAAAAAACTATTCCAGATTTTTAAATGCATTTTATCCCATAAAATATAAACTGTAGAAGATTTAAAAGTACAAGGTGCAGAATTATTGGTTTAATAGTTAAATTAAATCCTAGTTCACTGATACTAAAAGCATTTTTGGATGGCTCATTTTCCTTTATTAAATTTATTGCAAAAGACTCTCTCGGGCAGCATATTTAAAGGAATACATTCAGTTTATCGTGATAAAGTTTAATAAAGTGTTAAAATTTATTGAATCAAAATAAGCATACTTTATATAGCATGAAGTATATGAAAGGACAGGTTAATGCGGAGATGCTGCAGTGTGACTATCTGCAGTATTGTTGGCTGTATACAAATATACTATTTTTTCCTGTAATAAATCTGAATATTACAATTAGACATTAAAAGAAAATTGTGTCATTAAGGCAATCAATTGGGTGGTAGCCTAGTACCTTTCAACATGCAGCAAAATAAACATGACAACAGGAATCCCCAACTTAAGAAAGGCTGCATATCAGAAACACCCATGAAGTAAAAAGAAATATGGAAAGGGCGTATTTCTGGAAGTGCCATATGCCTGAAGGCAAACAGCAGCAGAAAAGACTGAAAGGAAGTGTTAGCAGAATACTTGAGCCTTAGCCATAAGGAAAACATCTGTAATGCAGCAAAATGTTTGGCAAGGCAGGAAGGTACCCTCAAGCTCAAATTTTAAATTATTGATGGCATTCTGTCACACACAAGTTACCAAGAAATGAAAGGAATTCTTTGAAGACAGTCTGTCATTGTAGGTCTTAAATGAATTATTTGTGCTTTTTCAAATGACAAACATACTACAGATATAAAAACACAGCATTGATTCTCTTATTAGACAGCAATCCCGAAACAGTAGCCTTAAAAACTTTTGCAGTATACAAACATGGAATAATATTCAACAACTGATTTCCTTTGAAATCTAATAAAAGTTATTATGCCTTGAGACAGAATTAATAAAAAACAAGTCATATTTGTTTGTAGTTGTTGGTAGCACTGGTTTCTCGGGATATAAATGAATAAGAAGTAGTGACCATAAAATCAGATAGAAAAATCAAAATATTTCTAGGATTTTCACAGCTACTTAATGACAAATATAGGAATAATTAGTGTAGCAAATATAATCATATCATGATACTGGTAGACACACACATTAGTTGGGGTTCATAGTCCCGTTACATGACATGCAAAGCCATGCTCAGTCTATAAAGGAGCCTGATTTTGAAAGACTTTGTGCACTTCAACACAAAGGCTTGAAGCTAAGCAATGTGGCTTTCTGCTCAGTTCTTCAGAGCACATTTTGTAGTCTGTGGGCATGGTTAGTATATAGTAGCCTGCTGTACTGCTGACTGGAACCTTAGGTAGTACAGCAATTTAAATATGGACATACTATTGAGGGTCTGAGGAGAGTATTAAAGGTACAAAGGCTCATTAGCCACATGCATCTATTGTTGTGAACAGGCATATCTGAGCAGGATTGAGTCCAGTGCACTAGAAGAGGACTGCTGTACTCCACGTTACCCTGTACAGATTGTCACTCTTATTAAGTAAATTTCTACAATGTATGTGCACATGCATGTGTATGTGTATGTAGGTGTACAGGTGTGTGTACAGGTGTGTCTACTAATGGTGAAATGTCATTGGGAACATGTGTGTGAATATGTGCATGTTTATGCACAACACCATATAACAGGTTCAAAAATATTTAAGTACTCTTTCACAAAAAACAAAACAAAAAAAAAACATCATATGGAACCAAATAAGAATTAAATCTCAGTATGTGTTCATAACTTTATAAAAACTAGTGCCTCAGCATACTGCATTCTAGGTTAAATCACAGAAATAATAGAGCTCAGAAAAGTTCCCACATCATGCTAAGCCTTTCTGATTCAAGGCCTGTTCTGCTGCTGAGGATTTCTTCTTGAGAGGACATCAGTATGGACAGCATCCTTGTGTTTCAAGCTGTATGCTAATTTGGCAGCCTAGGGTAGTGGCTAATGCTCTTCCCAGAAATGTCCACAGCTGCTGATTTGTGAATTGTTCAGCTCGGTAAAATATTACTATAGGATAATAAAATGATAGCTGAAAAAATACTCCAGTCACCCACTTAATGTATGGAAGTACTTGCTATGCAGTTAAGTTCAGCAAATATGTGAGGATTTATATCATTGTGTAAATTACTGTGTGTGAACGTGTGTGTGTGTGTGTGTGTGTGTGTGTGTGTGTGTGTGTGTGTGTGTGTGTGTGTGTGTGTGTGACTGTTTATATGGCTGGATGGGCACAGCCACGGGGTTGGGTAGTTCATGGAATATGTGGACGTATCTTCATGTGTGTGTAAAGAGTGATGCAAGGAAGGCTAGATTGTGCATATGAATTTATGGTTGAGTGTTTCTGTATGCAAACACATGTGGGGGGGCTTGTTTGTCGATGAGTGGATGTGGGTTCATATGAGAGAATGTCTGCGGGTAAGTGTGATTGTGTGTGTATGTGCATGTCTGTTATGTGTGTATGTGAGTGTGTGGTTGTGTGTTTTTCCATGGATGTTTGTAGGAGCTGACTTTTTCTAATTTGATGAATGGACCAATATGGAAAGCAATTACATGGTCAGGTCTGATAGCACTCTTACTTGACTCACAGACGTGGTATTGAAGTGATGATGATGATGACTTCCTCTCTGTTGCCATACCTATCCCGGAATCATATTTTCACACTGTTGCTCTAATTGATCAATTTGTGATAATTTTATTGATTCCTGTGCCAGTTGGTAATAATAATAATAATTGTACTCTCCACAGATGAAGAAAAAGAAGGAAAGAAGGATGAGGGTAGAAAATTCCAGGAAATACATTTAAGTATCTAAAAATGCATAAGAGACCATGCATTTTGGAACATCAGAGGGACATTAAAAATGCTGTTTCATGTAGTTCTCTTTGAGCATTTTTTTCTTTGAACATAATAGTAATTTTGAAAACCTAAATCTAGAAATAAAGACATGTTTATGAATATTAGCAATTATGAGAGAACAAAGGAAGATTTATTTGTAATTTTCTTACTTTGTATCTTAAAGACATGCCCCAGGATTCACGAAGCCTCCGTGTAAGAGTTATAACTCTTACACGGAGGCTGCAGTTATACGGAGTGATGTCAGCATGCTCTGCATATTCATGAGAGCATGCTGAATCACACCTAAGTCTAACACGGTCCGTGTAAGACAGTAGGGGGCGTGTCCGTAGGCTGAGCCCTGCAAGCGGACACGCCCCCAGAAGTCTAAAAGTGCCCAAAGTAGACACCCACAACAGAGTCCATGGAAATGTGAATAAACACAACACAACACATGCCCCTACAGACCATAAACATATAAAAGAAATATAAATGAACATGTCATTTTTTTTTTAAATTGTAAAGATGTTTAACCGTGAGTGCGCTCGTTTGCGCGGGCGTGCCCGTAGCGCAGCTACAGTTAGCAGTCAGTGGGAAAGCATATAAGAACTAAATATGCAAAATAAACCAGGAAGCAATAGCGTAGCGGTAGAGATGCCGGCTGCAGAGCAGGCATTCATGGTTCGAGCCCCCACAACACAAATTTTTTTTTTTTGCAAAATAAGCAGGAAACAAGTCCCTGACACATATGTACACATAAAACCAGAATATATGTAAAATGCAATGAAATATCCCATTTATATTGAATAAATGTGAGCTAAAAAATGAATATAAACTGTCAGATGTGCCATAGCTGAGCTACAGTAGAACAGAGTGAGTGTATGTGCCCGTAGATAAGCATTGGTCCAACTGGTGCAAACTGAGTGCCTGTAGCTGAGCAGTGGTTTACCATGCTAAATATATGTGCTCCTAACTGAGCTGAGCGGAATATGCGTGCCGATAGCCAAATGAGGCTTAAAGCAGTACCCGCTTGCCGAGCTGCGACCGCAAACGAGCTAACCGACGGGCAACGTTGAGCAAGCCGTATCAAAACTGCCTTTACACAGACACACCCTCAACATGTCTAGACAGTCATGAAAAATAAAAAGCAGTGGCCAGGTTCGAACCCAGGATACTATACACCATAGTCAAGGTACAGAACCACTAAGCCATGACAGCAGTACCCAGAAATGCAATATTAGCTCATATATAGGAATGAATACAAACTACAGCATGACAATGCAGGTTTACTGAAGTTGATACAATTCCAAACTGGCCAATCACAGATATGTGCAGGAAAAACGGACTATATAAGCCCCATAGGCGGGAATACACAGCATAAACAATTGTAGAACAGACCTGCAGGCAGAATGTCAGGTGTAGGTGAGGGTAGTTGCTTTCGAGTGCAGAGGTGGGGTGTTGAGGAGTCCAGGTACATGGCCTGGCTCCTAGTCCACAACCATGAGGCTCAACTCATGCAGGGCCAGGTCCTCTGGGGAGCGTACAGGGCTGAGGCGTGGGACCAGTTGGCTCATGAACTCACCAGTGCCACAGGAATTCCAAGGACAGATGAGCAGGTCCGTCACCACCATGCGGACCTGAAGAGACGCAAGCAGGACCAACTGAACCTTTGGATCCAGGAGGCCCGGCAATCACCCAACGCCCCACCACTGAGTAAGTAACAATTACTTATGTATGTAGAAAGTTAAACTACCTGAAATATGGAGATGTGTATTCCAATATTACTTCATTTATATTACAGCTGCAGGTGTCTGTTCTGCGAACCGCAGAGCCTATGCCGATAGGCTGGTGCGGTTGCGCCACCAGGCAGGTCAGTAATCCACTACTAGTAACTATAAAGATTTATAAATGTATGACAGTCAGCAAAAGAGTGCAGTGTAGCCAGGAAGGAATTAAATCTGCAAGTAACAGTGTGAAAGTGTATGCAAGTATTGCCTGATTACAACAGTTCCCAGCCTGTAAGTGTAAAGGCCCACATGCATCTATTGTTGTGAACAGGCATATCTGAGCAGGATTGAGTCCAGTGCACTAGAAGAGGACTGCTGTACTCCACGTTACCCTGTACAGATTGTCACTCTTATTAAGTAAATTTCTACAATGTATGTGCACATGCATGTGTATGTGTATGTAGGTGTACAGGTGTGTGTACAGGTGTGTCTACTAATGGTGAAATGTCATTGGGAACATGTGTGTGAATATGTGCATGTTTATGCACAACACCATATAACAGGTTCAAAAATATTTAAGTACTCTTTCACAAAAAACAAAACAAAAAAAAAACATCATATGGAACCAAATAAGAATTAAATCTCAGTATGTGTTCATAACTTTATAAAAACTAGTGCCTCAGCATACTGCATTCTAGGTTAAATCACAGAAATAATAGAGCTCAGAAAAGTTCCCACATCATGCTAAGCCTTTCTGATTCAAGGCCTGTTCTGCTGCTGAGGATTTCTTCTTGAGAGGACATCAGTATGGACAGCATCCTTGTGTTTCAAGCTGTATGCTAATTTGGCAGCCTAGGGTAGTGGCTAATGCTCTTCCCAGAAATGTCCACAGCTGCTGATTTGTGAATTGTTCAGCTCGGTAAAATATTACTATAGGATAATAAAATGATAGCTGAAAAAATACTCCAGTCACCCACTTAATGTATGGAAGTACTTGCTATGCAGTTAAGTTCAGCAAATATGTGAGGATTTATATCATTGTGTAAATTACTGTGTGTGAACGTGTGTGTGTGTGTGTGTGTGTGTGTGTGTGTGTGTGTGTGTGTGTGTGTGTGTGTGTGTGTGTGTGTGTGACTGTTTATATGGCTGGATGGGCACAGCCACGGGGTTGGGTAGTTCATGGAATATGTGGACGTATCTTCATGTGTGTGTAAAGAGTGATGCAAGGAAGGCTAGATTGTGCATATGAATTTATGGTTGAGTGTTTCTGTATGCAAACACATGTGGGGGGGCTTGTTTGTCGATGAGTGGATGTGGGTTCATATGAGAGAATGTCTGCGGGTAAGTGTGATTGTGTGTGTATGTGCATGTCTGTTATGTGTGTATGTGAGTGTGTGGTTGTGTGTTTTTCCATGGATGTTTGTAGGAGCTGACTTTTTCTAATTTGATGAATGGACCAATATGGAAAGCAATTACATGGTCAGGTCTGATAGCACTCTTACTTGACTCACAGACGTGGTATTGAAGTGATGATGATGATGACTTCCTCTCTGTTGCCATACCTATCCCGGAATCATATTTTCACACTGTTGCTCTAATTGATCAATTTGTGATAATTTTATTGATTCCTGTGCCAGTTGGTAATAATAATAATAATTGTACTCTCCACAGATGAAGAAAAAGAAGGAAAGAAGGATGAGGGTAGAAAATTCCAGGAAATACATTTAAGTATCTAAAAATGCATAAGAGACCATGCATTTTGGAACATCAGAGGGACATTAAAAATGCTGTTTCATGTAGTTCTCTTTGAGCATTTTTTTCTTTGAACATAATAGTAATTTTGAAAACCTAAATCTAGAAATAAAGACATGTTTATGAATATTAGCAATTATGAGAGAACAAAGGAAGATTTATTTGTAATTTTCTTACTTTGTATCTTAAAGACATGCCCCAGGATTCACGAAGCCTCCGTGTAAGAGTTATAACTCTTACACCGAGGCTGGAGTTCGGAGTGATGTCAGCATGCTCTGCATATTCATGAGAGCATGCTGAATCACACCTAAGTCTAACACGGTCCGTGTAAGACAGTAGGGGGCGTGTCCGTAGGCTGAGCCCTGCAAGCGGACACGCCCCAGAAGTCTAAAGTGCCCAAAGTAGGCACCCACAACAGAGTCCACGGAAATGTGAATAAACACAACACAACACATGCCCCTACAGACCATAAACATATAAAAGAAATATAAATGAACATGTCATATATTTATTAAATTGTAAAGATGTTTAACCGTGAGTGCGCTCGTTTGCTGGGCGTGCCGTAAGCGCAGCTACAGTTAGCAGTCAGTGGGAAAGCATATAAGAACTAAATATGCAAAATAAACCAGGAAGCAATAGCGTAGCGGTAGAGATGCCGGCTGCAGAGCAGGCATTCATGGTTCGAGCCCCCACAACACAAATTTTTTTTTTGCAAAATAAGCAGGAAACAAGTCCCTGACACATATGTACACATAAAACCAGAATATATGTAAAATGCAATGAAATATCCCATTTATATTGAATAAATGTGAGCTAAGAAATGAATATAAACTGTCAGATGTGCCATAGCTGAGCTACAGTAGAACAGAGTGAGTGTATGTGCCCGTAGATAAGCATTGGTCCAACTGGTGCAAACTGAGTGCCCGTAGCTGAGCAGTGGTTTACCATGCTAAATATATGTGCTCCTAACTGAGCTGAGCGGAATATGCGTGCCGATAGCCAAATGAGGCTTAAAGCAGCGTACCCCGTTCTTGCTGAGCTGCGCACCGCGCAAACGAGCTAACCGACGGGCAACGTTGAGCAAGCCGTATCAAAACTGCCTTTACACAGACACACCCCTCAACATGTCTAGACAGTCATGAAAAATAAAAAGCAGTGGCCAGGTTCGAACCCAGGATACTATACACCATAGTCAAGGTACAGAACCACTAAGCCATGACAGCAGTACCCAGAAATGCAATATTAGCTCATATATAGGAATGAATACAAACTACAGCATGACAATGCAGGTTTACTGAAGTTGATACAATTCCAAACTGGCCAATCACAGATATGTGCAGGAAAAACGGACTATATAAGCCCCATAGGCGGGAATACACAGCATAAACGATTGTAGAACAGACCTGCAGGCAGAATGTCAGGTGTAGGTGAGGGTAGTCGCTTTCGGGCGCAGAGGTGGGGTGTTGAGGAGTCCAGGTACATGGCCTGGCTCCTAGTCCACAACCATGAGGCCCAACTCATGCAGGGCCAGGTCCTCTGGGGAGCGTACAGGGCTGAGGCGTGGGACCAGTTGGCTCATGAACTCACCAGTGCCACAGGAATTCCAAGGACAGGTGAGCAGGTCCGTCACCACCATGCGGACCTGAAGAGACGCAAGCAGGACCAACTGAACCTTTGGATCCAGGAGGCCCGGCAATCACCCAACGCCCCACCACTGAGTAAGTAACAATTAATTATGTATGTAGAAAGTTAAACTACCTGAAATATGGAGATGTGTATTCCAATATTACTTCATTTATATTACAGCTGCAGGTGTCCGTTCTGCGAACCGCAGAGCCTATGCCGATAGGCTGGTGCGGTTGCGCCACCAGGCAGGTCAGTAATCCACTACTAGTAACTGTAAAGATTTATAAATGTATGACAGTCAGCAAAAGAGTGCAGTGTAGCCAGGAAGGAATTAAATCTGCAAGTAACAGTGTGAAAGTGTATGCAAGTATTGCCTGATTACAACAGTTCCCAGCCTGTAAGTGTAAACTAAACATGACACTGTCCAACATATATTTTTGAGTAAAACTGCCCTGCCTGTAAGAAAATAGTACACAACCTGCAGCAGCATGTAAAGTATAGCTGCAGAAGAGGATGAAATCACATGTGTGAAATATATCCCTGTGGAAATACTGAAACATGACAGAAGTGAGACTGCTGGAAAGAACTGTAATAACTGTTGTTAAAACATGTCAATAAAGCCTAGAAGTACCAGTCTGAATAGTAACATGAAAGCAAGTGAGAGAGTGTGAGAAAGTGTCAGGAATACAGCAATACAGTAGTTATAACCCCTGAATAAACCATACTGCAGTTAGGACAGAATTAAATGCATGTGAGACTCAGAACCAAACAGCAAAATCTGTTCAAAGTGTTGCTGCATGTGGAATGTGTACACCAACATCTGGATATGTTTCTCCCAGTCTGAAATACGCAGATAGGATGATTGTCAGATATACCAAACATCCACACTTGTCCACAAGTATATCAAGCACAGGTAACAGGATGATGTATCTGAACAAAGCTCGATATGAATGTGTATGAACAGCAATAAAATGTAGATTGATGTTGCAGTAACAGTTCCATCTGCAAGGTTAAGTAGTTAACATATAGGACACTGTAGTTAGAACAGTAGTGTGTATATAACTGTAGCTATTAGAAATGTACAGCATATGTATTTGTATTCGAAGGTGTTAATATTACTTTATTTACCCCACCCTAACCACCTATAACCCATTCCACGTGAAAATGGTATGTGCAATCACAATTACCACCCCTGGACGTCTGTCCTGTTGGGTCATATATATTTGCATGTCTGTTGATGCATCTGCCCTGTTCATACATCCACACCTGATGGCCTGTTGCCATCAATCAACCCTGCATGTTGTTGGACTGTGTATTACTGTTCAAATTATGCATGTGTTATGCACGCTGTTCAATGGTGTGAATATCTGGGTGTTTGGTTAATGGGAATACTAATGCATGCTGTTACAACTAATTGTGAATGGTATTAAATGTCACTAACCCAAACTGTCATGACATAATGCAAAACATAGAACGACAGGGAAGGCGGGTTCCAGCGGACCCACCTCTCCCACCTCAGCTGGCGAGTGCACCTGGCACTAGTGCCGCGTCGGACCCTCCTCCGGTGGCCCTGTGCCACCTGCGGGTGGAAGCGCTGCAGGGATGGGGCTCGCCCCTCTGCAAGTGTGGCGGAGGAGATCCACCACTCACCCTCCGTAGCGTCCGGACTGTGGTGCGTAGGGAGATTCGGGACTCTGTCCTCGAGCCCCACGCCAGCTCGAGGCACGGGTGGCGCAACTAACGGGCATGCCCGTTGCCCCGCCTACACAGCCCCCAGCACAAGCCCGTCCTGGGCAGTGAAGGAACAGTGGCAACTGCCTATGGGTGGGGATATCAGTTCCACTGTTGCCATCTGTGGGCTCATGGGCTCTGGATATCCAAACCTCCGTCCCGTCAATTGTGTAACCCCCACACGTGTCATACACCGCCCCTGTATGCGTCTTGTTTGTCTTGTCTGTTAACCTACCCAACCTACCTCCCCAGCTGTACCGACTACCTTCACCTGACATACCACTCTCACCTGAAAAAAAAAAAAAAAAGGGCACTCTGTACCCACAAAAAAATTACGCCCCATACATAGCTGCCCATTCCGCACACATGTCTACTGGACATGGAACCTATCAATTCCAATTGGCTGTACAACAAGTATTATTGTTGTCCTGACACCTCTCTCAGGGTGGAAGGTTTCAAATGTCACACCAAATTACATACATATGCACAGCTGTTGCTGCTGAAGAAATGGGCAGCTATGGGCCTTACCTACATCCCTCCTGCACATCCCAAGCTTGTTTCCCTACTGTCTTACCCTCTTTGTGACCCCTTTTTCACCACTTTCCTGTCTCCCCATTTTCTTTTCTTTCAAGGAAAATAGCGCGGGTGTGCGCAAGAGTAAGCACGTTTAAGTGGTTGTAAGCAGGTGTGCGCTTGTGTGCGCGGAGCTAACCGCCAGTGCGCATGCGTGAGCTCCGCGCAAACCAGCGCTAACCCGGTTACAACTGCTTAAAAGTGCCTTAGGCACTTTGATTGACAGGTCTTGTACTCAGTTCAAATGAAAAATAAAAACCCACTGTGAGTCCCGAACCCAGGACCTTGGCAACTATAGTCTGCATGACTTACCACTAAGCCATGACTCTTATATAGAAACATTGTGCTAAAGTAAATATATCATTTAACAGTAGGAATGAATGTAAAGGGAATAGAGATGTGTAGTACACAAAGCATGACATTTAGAATCACAAACAAAACTGGTGGATTTCCATAATAGTAGTGTGTGAACAGAAACAGCCATGCTAGTTGGAAGCTAGTAGGTAATAATGTCACCATAGCACCTTGCAAGACACACACATACTCACAGCAGGATAAGCACTGCCCATACCCCACAACCTCTTACAGGAACACATCCGGACCAAGTAATAAAATATGTGGAGCAAAGGCCCAAAACCAGGGACACATTACAAATAAAGTTACAACAAACGCAGACAGTTCTGAAAGTAACAGGGTCCACACCTTGTGGGATGTTTGGAAGGGTATGCAGTCTGGAACTTGAATGTTTGTCACCATATTCTGACTTGAGCCCAGACTGACTTGCCAGATAAAGGTGTGCATGAGATATTGACCAAATTATGAGGCAGAAATGTGGACAGCCTGCAAATATCTGTACACATGACGGGTCCAACACCACCATATTTGAATAGTTAAGAACCTAGACATAGCAACAGTGAATGTCTTACAGGGATGCCCACAGACCCCATGTGAAATGTACAAACAGTAGGCAGAAAGGTGTAACACATGCAATGGTAACTATGGAGTCCGGAAAGTATTCACCACTGCACGGCAGAAAAGTGTAGTAATACATATGCTCATGCTAACCCACAGTCACAACTGCAGCATACCAGACATTTTAATGGGTGTACCCCACTGATATGTACCATTCCATGAGGCACATAACTGATAAACCTGAAGGTCTCTGGGGCCTGCTTAGCAGCATACTCAAATACCCTAATAGATGTCAAGGCCCACACCATGGCCAGACCACACTGCATGCTGTAACACCCTAGCAGATATAGCAAGCATACCAAGGTGTGAATGTACATGGAAAATAGGAAAGCTACAGCAGCACACTACAGTCAAGACACCTAGCAGGCATACAAGTAGTGACTGTAAAGGGCAACTATTGAAGACTTAGCAACAGAGTGCAAGCAAATGTGAAAGGAAAGCACACACACACACACACACATTAACAATAGTAGTAGTTGTAGTTGTCAGTGTACATACACAGTTAGTACAGGAAACTGGAGAAAGGAATGGAGGAATGTTAATCTACAACACACCTGGAAATATGAGAGAGATACCAACCTTTACACTCACAGAACATTGTCCACAGCATAACAGCATGGTCCCTGCCCTTAACATCTGAAAGGGCTACGCCTATCTCACACACCTTTTTTATAGCACTGTTCTGAAATCACAGTGAGAACTGCAATCAGTACACAACTGGCTGCATGCAATTAGCAAATGCTGGCTAACAATTGGTGCAGAGGCCATCACATGGGCATATGCAGATACCTACAAAAGTATGCTGTACTCCATGTCCACGCATGCAATACTTTCATTGCACCCTGAGAAGGACGTGAGAGACAGACAGAGAGAGAGAGAGAGAGAGAGAGAGAGACAGAGAAAACTGCAATTAAGCAGACAGAAACGAATTGTTCAGCAACAGCTACCTGAAAGCTGACAACTGGGAAGTGGAGCAGCAGGACAGAGAACCAGACAGCAGCAGAAGCAGCTGTGACAAACACAGGTAATGTAAAGTAATACTATAAAGGTCTACATACTGTGAACCCTCCATATGTGTCATTGGTCTGTATCCATATGTATATGAAGATGTGTAAAGGGCAGGAGACATACAGCAACTATCAGTGAAGGCTGTACATACATTTGTATGTGAGAGCATGTATGTGCACATATCAATGTTGTTTGATTGTAGGTTGTAGTGCCATGTACAAATTAGGTTACACAGCTATGTATGTTTAGCAGTATGTTAGTGTGTGTATACAGTATGGTAGACAAATATGTTGATATACCTGTCTAACATATGGATATGTATGTATGTCAACATATGTATGTGTATATATATATATATATATATATATATATATATATATATATATATATATATATATATATATATATATGATATGCATATATGTATACATACATAGAGAGAGAGATGTAGGAATACATAGACAGATGTCGATAGAATATTGTACCAACATATCTATGTAATGCACACATGCAGATATAGATATATGTAGATACATATACATAGACAGACTGATCTGACTACCTACAGGTATGATTGTATATGATGACCTGCAACACAGCCTGTCCCACCCCTCTGTCACTCACACCCCCTCTGTACCCCCCCCTCCTCATCTATGGCAATATATATACATCAATAAATAAGTGCAAATGTATACATAAATATATATATATATATATATATATATAGATATATCTATATACATATAGATATATCTATATACATATATATATATATATATATATATATAGAGAGAGAGAGAGATGTATATAAAGTCTGAGTGAGGCACATGTGTACAGATGTATTGCAACAGGTGCCTGGTGACAAAGGCATGGAGTGAACACCAGTGTCAAATCCGGAGTATCATACCACATTCCAGATCACCCACACCAGTAACCACCAGATATGTGATTGGCCGCCCACCACTGCATGTGTCAGGGGTGAGCAGGGTCAGAAATGTGTAGAATAGTGGCCCCAATGATAGTCACAGTGGCACACTATCCCTGGAATACCTGCACATGGTATGTGTCCGCAGACATGGTGAGTCAGGTATGGACATGTAGGTCGGTGTACCCCCCACACCACATAATGGATGCCATGGTATGGACCTCACATTACAGCAACAGATATGGAGAAGGACACAGTGACATGTACAACACTGTGACAACGCACTCAAACATTACCAATGCACAGTGACTGACAACACCACAGAGTACACATATGCTACCCACATAGAGGTTACCACTCCCAGATTTACATATGGAGGTCACACCCATGACAGATGTCCAACAACCATAGTAACACCTCCCACCATCCACAACCTACATGTCTGCTGTGTGTCGTCCGTGCCACTGCAATAGTGTGCACATGTGGAGGTAAGAGTTCCTACTCACAGATAAGACACACCCTGCAATAAACCACACAGTGTTAAGAAGCGAGACTCCCCATGAGTACATGTCACACATACCCCTGCTGAATGTTAGTCAGATAGGTAATATGCCATATGAGTCACCCTGTGTAACTGTGTGACAGCAGCAGTTACCATCACACCACATGTGTCACAATGGTCAGGGTAGCAGAACAGTACGCTGCTGTAGACACAGGGGCAATAGCATATTGTATAGTATTGTATTGTAATGTAATGTATTGTGTTGTATTGTATTGGTATGGTGAGGTGCCTCCTTCATGGAGTGGAACCACTGCTGCTGTGCACCAGTGTACAGGTACATATCCTGTAGTCAGGCTAGTGTTACATAGCACTCCTATATGTGTGTTTAGCTCCTGTCAGAGGTTATGTAGCATGCAACTGGGGATACCATCAGGTCCCATCCATGTTGTGTATTCTGCTGTCCTGCGGGTGTCTCTCACCTGGACATCTGTGATGACGGGGAGGTTACAGTCAGCTGGGATAACTATGCCTTATTACAGGGGAGAGGGCGGGGTGACACCTGCACTGAACCTGTCCGCCACAATGTTGTCGATATCTGTGGTGTCAGTGAAATATGTGTTGTGTACTACCTATGGGCATAGAGGATGGCTCCTGACCAGGTTGCTAACATAACTGAGGAAGGCCTCCTGGTCATCTGTAGTGTCACTCTTGAATTCCCTCTCAACGTTGCCCATGTAGTCAGTATGATGGGAAATAGATCCTTACCAGTGCTGCTCAGACATGCCCTCCCTTCAGTGAATGATGCTCTGTCTTGCAGTAGCTTCCATCTTCTGTAATACAATCTGTCTATGGCTGGGGTCCACCAGACAGGATGCTGTCCCTTTGTGGAGAGTGTCTTGGTCAGATATGGGATTGCATGATCCATGCATTCTTGGAGATGTCTGTAGAAAGCAATTGTGTAGGGGTCACCATTGTGGGTTGTATCTGCCACTGGCCCAGTGGGCTGTAAGGATACCATATCACTGTTACAAAGTGTAAAGTTTGTATCTGTAATGTTATGCACTATAGTCATCTGTGCTGGTGGTGGAGGTGGGATATGTATATCCAGGGCAATCAGTGTGTGGTCAGCCCACAGTAGTTGCCGATGTAGGCCATACAGTACCTAGATACAAACACCCAGAGTGAGGAGGTGCTTCTGACCTGAATCGGTGTTCTGACTGCTGGTGTTTGGTAGTATGTCGTATGGCGTCTGCCAGGTACTGTTGCACAGTTGCTGGCCGAGCACTGATACCTGGCCATCTACATGTGTATCCACCAATAGACAGACAGATGCTACATATGTGAGATATGTTGTATCATAACAGTCGAGTAGCATGTGTAGTATGTGTGCCAAAGTCTGCTGACATATATTGCTGATACCAGGTTATTTTCTTTCTCAGGTACATGGCCCACCCGCGGAACCCCACCTACTCCACAGCTGAGGATGAGGAGATACACCAGAGCCTGGTGCGGGACTATGCAATACTCTTTTCCCGCACCAGCCAGAATCAGCAGGAGAGGGCTGCACTGTGGCAAGACCTTGTCCGTCGGGTAAATGATATAGGCATGCATAATAGGACATATGAGCAGGTACGACATCACTGCAGTGATTTAATCAGACATATCCGTCAGCGTGCGTCAGATATCCACAGGCAACAGGTCGCCACAGGTGGTGGGGTGGCTACACATCCCCCACTCACCAGACTGGAGGGACTACTCCTGAGTGTAGTGGCTCCAGTCCACCAGCAACAACAACAGCAGCAGACATGCATCATGATGGAGGCTGGAGCCACACAGCAGCAAGACGGTGAGCGACCAGGTAATATGTCATATGTATAGTTGACTGTTGTGTACACTGGTAGTTAATGCATGTGTGAGGTGTGTCCTTGGTTTGTAGCTGTCACCATAGTATTTAATGTGCAAGTGTGATATCCTCAATATTAGCTGCCGACCTGTGAAAGGCGACTGTTGTACTCCTGACCTGTATCATACTCAGTAACAATGGCACAGTTGTGCCCACTGACATTAGTTTCTTCATGTCTGCAGGACCCTCTGGTATAACTGCAATGCAGCCTATCCATGCTGGTGAGTGTGTATTAACAATTCCTGTAATAGTGTTGATAGTAATAGTACTATTTGGCTCACTTAGTAGTGCTCTATGTATGCATGTAGGTGTGTCTGTGTCTGTGTGTTGATATCACGCATACTGAGTACTGTACAATTGTGTGAAACTGTGTGCATGTGTGCATGTGTGCATGTGTGCACCTGTGCACGTGTGCATGTGTGCATGTGTGCATGTGTGCATGTGTGCACCTGTGCACGTGTGCATGTGTGCATGTGTGCACCTGTGCATGTGTGCATGTGTGCATGTGTGCATGTGTGCACCTGTGCACGTGTGCATGTGTGCACCTGTGCATGTGTGCATGTGTGCATGTGTGCATGTGTGCATGTGTGCACCTGTGCATGTGTGCATGTGTGCATGTGTGCACCTGTGCATGTGTGCATGTGTGCATGTGTGCATGTGTGCATGTGTGCATGTGTGCATGTGTGCATGTGTGCACCTGTGCATGTGTGCATGTGTGCATGTGTGCATGTGTGCACCTGTGCATGTGTGCATCGCTGGTAATGTGTAGACATTGTAAACTGTGTTTCCTGTTTCCTTCCCACAGGTTCTGTTGCTGCTCTGGTGTCATGTAGCAGGGAACCTGAGTCAGGTGCCGTGGGTACTGATAATGATGACATTGGTGTAATGGCACAGGAAGGTATGCCAGGGTCCGCCATTGGTCAGCCAATTGACAGTACACAGCTGTCGACCCCATCAATGCGCACAGTTATCCTGCCAATACAACCCTTGTCACCACTGTCCCTAGGTGATGGACAGCATACAGTGGGCATTGACCAGGGTAATGTGGTATCTGTGGCACATGCTTCCCCACACAGCAGCCATGGGCATGGCCCAGAGATGGTACCACACAGACAGATGTCCAGGGGTTCTCGTGGGAGCATCCATGGGCGTACTGCCCCTGTCAGACGTGCCCACAGAGGTCTTACAACCTCGGCTATGTTTCGGACTGTCATGCAGGCACAGTCACGTATGGAACGGTACACCAGACAGGGTCTGAGGGAGCTGGCAGCATGTCGCACAGCCATGACTGACAGTATGCGTGACATTGCGGCTGCCATCCGTGATTTCACCGATGTCGTAGACAGACGTTGTGGGGACATATTAGACCGGTTCCACAACTACATGTCCATGAGCCAGGGTGATGGTGGGCGGTTGAGGCGTCGGCGTGGCCGTATGCCAGCAACAGCAGCAGCTGGCAGTCGGGGCGACAACAGGGCGCGCCAACGTAGTGCCAGCAGCAGCCCCAGCAATGCTGGGTCTGTGCTGTCATCAGACCGCCCCAGGAGACCACGTGCACGTGGCTCTGGCCAGGCCCGACAGGGATCTGTGTCCAGTCAACGAACACCTGCTTCTGATGACAGTACCCAGTCTGGGTTGGTACCAGATACGGTCCGTAGCACCCCTGCAAGGCACAGGTACCGTGTCCGTGGCCAGAGACACTGATCTGTATGACCTGGCAGGTACAGTCTGTGGCTGTCCACAAACACCAGTATATGGCAGCCATGAGGTGGAACTGTGTGCATCCATACACACATGCAAATTGACAACACCTAGGGCTACCGCATACACGCACACACTGCATCAACATTGCCCCACCTTCTACTGCTGTCCCTCACCAACACACATACACATACATGTCAATTGGTGGTATGGGTGGCTGACTCAGGCATACCAAGTTCACACCCTGTGCATATGATGAAACTGTGCCACCTCCTGCAATCTGTAACAACTGTGCAGGTACAGGTTAACATGTTGCTGATGCACAGGGTGACCACATAGATGTGTAGTAATAGTATCATGTTGTTAACAGTACTGTGTGCTGAATTAATTGTGGGTATATCACAGCATGCCTGATGCAGTAGTTGTGTGATTGTCATGTCCTGTTGTCTACACCCATGGTAAGTACCATAGTGTATCATCTGCACATGTTGGCATACTGGTGGTAATGATGTCAACAGAAGGCTACATACATAGGTAGCACAGGGGATAGGGTAATGAATGTAGTAATACACAATGATGGACATGTAAATTGCAAGTGGCATGTTGCCCACACTAGACTCTGCAATGCAAATGTTTGAGGATGTTGATATGTGTGCAGAACTACACAACTGGTACAGGACACACAGGAGCACCCTAGCACTGCATGCACACATCTCATACCATGCTAGACAGCCCCAACACACATAACTGACTGTCACAGGAGGGAGAGTCCCCATATATGTCAGGGATACTGTGGTGGCAGGCCAGGAGCATACATCCTACTAAGTATGGAACCACTGAGAGAAGGCTCAGTGTCTGTTATTTGACATGTGTATTACTGCAGGTATGGGCACATGGGTTTCTATCCAGTTATTGTACATCCTGACAGTACATGCATGTTCCGTACACTTGTGTGCACTGCGACTGGACCCTAGCCATCTGACCTGTGTATTTCCATGTACATGTGCATAGTGCCTGCATATTTGCAGTGTTACCTTATGGAACTGGTACAGCTTGTTTGTTGTACAATGGACTACATGGAGCCCTGTTTACTGTATCTTTGTTTGCATGCATGTTTGCTTGCAATTACCCTGGAATACCAATCACACCTGCAATGCATAGTTATAGAGCTTCTGTGGACTCCTAGTGCCATCTGCATAGCCTACTATATGTATGTCCATGTCCCACTTGACAGGTTGCCACTGTTTGACCTGTTCACATGTACATTGCCTGTGACACAGTGCATATGACCTGCCTGGCATGTGTCCACGTGAGCAGTCATATATGCTACTGCTAACTAATCACAGGCACTACACCTTCACACATTCATCTTCTGTTGAACTACCTGCTTTGCTAGGGACAGCCTGCACCTGTCACCCTGGCCTATCAGATATTGGCAAAGGCTCTTGCTACCCCCATAGTGCCTATGTTAGGCAGGGCTCAAATGACAAACCCACCTTCATAGGTATCACAAGGGATAAGACACTAAGAGCACTGCTACCCAACGCCAGATGTCTAAACCTCCAGATGCATGCACCCAAAACACTCCTTGGCATGGAAAACATCGATATCTGTGCAGTAACAGATGCCTGGTTCAGGGCTACTGAGAGCACACCAGCACTACCGGGTGTAACCTGGTTGATTTCTTTGATACAGTCACCAAGGCCATTGCCGAGGGGAAGGTGGTTCACACAGCCTACCTGGACCTTGCAAACGCCTTTGTAACAATACCCCACTTGGGCATTCTAGGGAAGCTCACCAGCTTAAATATAAGCCCCTATGTCACTAGATGGATTGCACAGTGGCTCAAGAACAGAACCCACATGGTTAGCATTGCTGGAGCCATGCCAGACCCCATAACAGTTACAGGTTGTGTCCCAGAAGGCTCAGTCCTGGGACCCTCTTGTTTGGTACATATTTATTGGAGGTACAGGCCAACACGGATGAACTGTGGCTGTCCAAATATGCAGATGACTGCAAACTGGACACCATAATCGACTCCCCAGCTGACACAAGCATCTTCCAAAGGGGCATCATAGCAACAGACAACTTGTGCCAGAGCCATGGCCGTCTGCTGAACAGTGTGTAGAAGGGGAATGTGCATCCTGTAGTCTGTTCACCTAGTTGCCAAAAGGGACATTGTCCTCACACACACTAACCCCCCTCAGCCAAAAACACACACTTGCCAATTGCAGGATTCAAACCCCTATCTGACTGTTATGACACGTGAGACAGACACATTAGCAGAGCACGCTATTTGCATTACTGGGGTTTTTTCTTCCCCTGCTATACTTATAGAGTGCTGACATCATCAGTGTTTAGAAAAGGGAATGGGCATCCTGTAGTCTGTTCACCTAGTTGCCAAAAGGGACATTTCCCTCACACACTAACCCCCCTCAGACAAACACACACACTTGCCATTCACAGGATTCAAACCCTTACCTAACTATGTTATGACACTTGAGACGGACGATTAGCAGAGCGCTATTCGCATTACTGGGAGGTTTCTTTTCTCCTGCTGTACTTATCGGGTGCTGACATCATCGGTGTTTAGAAAAGGGAATGGGCATCCTGTAGTCTGTTCACCTAGTTGCCAAAAGGGACATTTCCCTCACACACTAACCCCCCTCAGACAAACACACACACTTGCCATTCACAGGATTCAAACCCCTACCTAACTATGTTATGACACTTGAGACGGACGCATTAGCAGAGCACGCTATTCGCATTACTGGGAGGTTTCTTTTCTCCTGCTGTACTTATAGGGTGCTGACATCATCGGTGTTTAGAAAAGGGAATGGGCATCCTGTAGTCTGTTCACCTAGTTGCCAAAAGGGACAGTTCCCTCACACACTAACCCCCCTCAGACAAACACACACACTTGCCATTCACAGGATTCAAACCCCTACCTAACTATGTTATGACACTTGAGACGGACGCATTAGCAGAGCATGCTATTCGCATTACTGGGAGGTTTCTTTTCTCCTGCTATACTTATAGGGTGCTGACATCATCGGTGTTTAGAAAGGGAATGTGCATCCTGTAGTGTCTTATCCTATTTGCCAAAAGGGACATTTCCCTCACACACACTAACCCCTCTCAGACAAACACACACACTTGCCATTCACAGGATTCAAACCCCTACCTAACTATGTTATGACACTTGAGACGGACGATTAGCAGAGTGCTATTCGCATTACTGGGAGGTTTCTTTTCTCCTGCTATACTTATAGGGTGCTGACATCATCGGTGTTTAGAAAGGGAATGTGCATCCTGTAGTGTCTTATCCTATTTGCCAAAAGGGACATTTCCCTCACACACACTAACCCCTCTCAGACAAACACACACACTTGCCATTCACAGGATTCAAACCCCTACCTAACTATGTTATGACACTTGAGACAGACGCATTAGCAGAGCGCGCTTTTCGGATTACTAGAAGGTTTCTTTTCTCCTGCTGTACTTATAGGGTGCTGACATCATCGGTGTTTAGAAAGGGAATGTGCATCCTGTAGTGTCTTTTCCTATTTGCCAAAGGGACATTTCCTCACACGGATACACACTAACCCCTCTCAGAGAGACACACACACTTGCCATTTACAGGATTCAAACCCCTACCTAACTATGTTATGACACTTGAGACGGACGCATTAGCAGAGCGTGCTATTCGGATTACTGGGAGGTTTCTTTTCTCCTGCTGTACTTATAGGGTGCTGACATCATCAGTGTTTAGAAAGGGGAATGTGCATCCTGTAGTGTCTTTATCCTATTTTGCCAAAAGGGACATTTCCTCACACTCACACGGGCAACCCCACTCACACACACACACACACACTGAGCACTTCACAGGATTTGAAACCCTACCTAACTATGTTATGACACTTGAGACAGACGGCATTAGCAGAAGCGGCGTATTGGGATTACATGGGAAGTTTGTTTTCTCCTGGGTTGTACTTCTATGAGGGTGCTGACATCATCTGTGTTTAGAAGGGAGATATTGCATCCTGTGGGAGGCAGACACCAAGCACACTATGGCTAGCTGCCATTCCCTAGGGCAAACAGCCTAGTGTTGACCTCTACACCATTATGTTTAATTGTCAAATGCATTATTTGTTGCTGATAGACTGTTTGCATATCTTAATTGCCATAGCATTCCCTGTTGGTATGAACAACTTCTGCATCTGTGGAAAATGTTTGCATATGGGAGGGATCACTATATCGCGTGTCTCTGTAGTCATTTAACTGTGTGCACTGGGCAGACTGCTGTAATGTGGTTGGTTCCTGGCATGACACATAACAATACCAAGATATGTGTGTCCAACTGCTATTAAGATTTGGACTAAATTGTGTGAGCATGCCCAGTTCAAAGCCTTCCCATGGCATGTTGTCAAAGTGTGTGAGCATGCCCAGTGTGAGCATTCCATATGTTGGACTCTGCAACTCGCATTTGTGGATGTGTGTGAACTACAAACTATCACCCGTTTATGGTTATTGTGTTGTGTCATGTTGTGTAGTTACTGTACAACTGCTTTGTGTGAACACAACAGGATTATACTGTGCCTGCAGTGTTTACATGGGATACTTGCCGCATGCAGTTGTCAACATCCTTTCACACTGACCCTAACACTGTAGTACTGTATAGAATTATTACTGGTAGTACTTTGACTGTGGTGGACAGTATCTGGGCTTTACTGCTATCACTGCTTTACATTTAGATAGTGGGCACAACAACCTGGTTGGGGCCAGTTGTAGCATCTGACCATGTTGCATTCTGTTCAGATATGAACGCCACACCAGGCTTACAACATTGTTAGTGTATTCCACAACATAGGTTTTACAAATTTTTTTCCCCAAACCAAAATAGCGGAATGTGCCCTAGTCCAAAAAGGTCTAATTGCCCCAATTGGGGAAAAGGTTGGGGTTTGGGTTTTTCCCTTTTTTAACACACATTGTTTTAAAAGTTTGCCCATGACCCCTAATGTCATGGTTTTAAAAAATATTTTCTGTTTT